>NW_021639852.1:117250-136179 GCF_002087225.1 Trypanosoma theileri | reverse complement strand
TTATTATTATTATTATTATTATTATTATTACTACTACTACTAGTACTAGTACTACTACCGGTTTTACCGCGTTGTGTATCCTCTCGCTGTGGAAACAGTTGTCCCTGCACGGGAAGTAACGGTGGTGGTCTCTTCCCATTACTGGTGGGTGGATTGAGAAGAAGTGATTCCTGTTCCAGCGGGGCAGTGACCGCACGGCGGGAGATATAACCGTCTGAGCACTGCGGTGCGGCGGGTGGACTCTCATGGCCGGCATTTAAACGCCAGCGTGTGGGTGCCATTATTAAATAGAGAGAAAGAAAAAGAAAGAAAGAGAAAAGGTCTGGAATATATATATATATATATTCTAGTTCTTCTCTTTCCTTTCCTTCTTCTTTGAAAAAGGAGTTAAATTCCTACACCACCCACCACGCACCTTAATGAGTTTTTTTTTTTTTTTTCTCTTGTATTCCTCCCTACGACGTCTGCTATTGTTGTTGATGTTATTATTATCGTTGTTGGTGTTTAGTACGGCACGTTGTTTATATTGGACACTTGACGAAATAAGAGAGAGGTGATCGCAACAACAGTTAATAATTACAATAACAAAAACAATAACAATAGCAAGAAATAGAAAATATAAATATAAATATATTTCTATATATATATTTATATAAAGGTGAGGGAAGTACCTCTCACTCGTACGTGTGAAACTACACAAGAACACACACACACACCTTTTTAAAATTATTATTATTATTTTTTTTTTCGTTCCCCTTCTATTATACTCGCTGATAGAACTATGGAATATATATGTGTATGCGTACTTCTTCCTTTATGATCTCACTTCGCCAATTTTATATTTATTGTTTTTTCTTCTCCTTCTTGTGTTTCACGTACTCCCTTCTTCTGTATTCTCTCTCTCTCTCTATATATATATATATATATATATATTTATATATATATATGGCTTACCTAATTTTGCCCTTGCTGTCGCCTTTCCCAAAGTACGTGTATACCACACGGCAAGATGAGGCTATATTAGGAAAAGATAAGAAAAAAAAAAGAAAACAGAAAAGAAAAAAGAAAAGATTGAAGAAAGAGTGCGACTTATATTTCCCAGTTACTCAAGTACTATAGATACAATCAATGATAATAATAAGAATATATAATGGGAATAAGAATATAATAATAACAATCATTAAAAACGACTGGAATGTAAATAAATGTGAAAAATGTGAAAACAAAGAAGGAAAGAGAACTCTTATCTCTTAAACGGCATTTGTGTGCCCCGTCCAGAAGATCTTTGAGTGCTAGAAGAGAGAACTCCACCACCACCCCAATTGTGATTAGAGCTTCTGCTGCTTCTATTGTTATTATTATTATTATTATTATTATTATTATTACTATTATTACTACCACTGCTGCTGCGGTTGCTGTTGTTGCCAGTCTTGTAATCATTACCTCCTCTGCTTCTCCCTCTGTTGTATCCGACTCTACTATTGTCATTACCACCACCCCAACTCGTGTTGTGCTTCTTCTTGTTACCAGTATTATTATTATTAATATTACTATTATTATTACTATTATTATTATTGTTATTATTATTATTACTATGATGATGATGATGTTTTGGTTTCCACCGTTGCACTAAAAAGAGTGCTCTCTCTGTTCGTTGGAGTCCAGATGCACTCATGGCAATTCCCCCGGCCCCGCCCCCAATCTCATCACCGGCCCCACCCGCAAGATCCACACAAACCACCGATCGAGCCACCAGTACTCGTAAAGTTCCTGCCAGCATTGTATCGGATTGATGTCGGTGTTCATTATTAGGGCCTGAATGCCACTTTGGATCCATCTCACGCAGCATTTCAATCATCATTGATAATGTCTTTGGTCCTTGTTGCGGGGCGAGACGCCGCATAGAGGCATGAATGATCTTTCGAAGAGCAAAACGAATGTGAAGCATCACAACTCCAAAATGCATTGGATCTTCAATATGAAGTGCCGCATCGGGATGACCAGCTGCTGCTACTACTCCTGTTGTTGTTGATGATGATGTTGATGATATGGTTGTAGTACTTATAGCCTTATTATTATTATTATTATTATTATTATTATTATTATTATTATTATTATCACTATTATTATTACTGGTAGATGAAGTATTTACACCACTATCATCAGAAGTGTATACATCACAACCTGTTAAGGAACGTGTTATGACGGGAGCGGAACTTCGAAAGGCGGCAACTCTCTCATGTCGAGCATCATCCGCAGCGCGTATCATCGCCGTGGCTTTTTTATATTCTTCTAATGTTAACTGCCGCATGAAAGCAAAATGCATTGCTGTTTCCATCACTTCTGCTAATGTGAGACTCAATGCCGTTAAAGCACGTTTGTGAGTGAGAGATGCTGTTTGATCTGCTTGATCAGCCTTAAAGCGGGTGAGGGCATCCACATCACCTTGTTCTTCCTCACCTACAGCTGAAGATAAGATATCATTATCATTATCATTATCATCATCTAATGTATGATCTCCCATTGTTGTGTTGATCGTACTAGTATCAGATGTTAAGGGGCTTTCCAGTACCACATCTGTAGAGGAAACACCTAAACTCAACCGACGCTTTACTGAACTTTCACTACCACTCACAATAGTACCACCCGTAGTATTAATAGTAGTATTCGTATTTGAAACTAGTGTAGATCCACTATTATTATTACTATTAATACCACTATTGTTTCTTCTGGCAAGTGCGAGTTTAGAGAAGCGATCTTCTGTTGGTGGTTGTCCAAACACATCCGGGCGAAGACTCATACTACGGTAGAGAACAATCGCCAAGGCATTCTTCTTCACAAACACATCCTCACGGCAAAGTGCGGCGAGAAAAGGAATAAGAACTTCATTCGGTACAGATCCAGCAGCTCCTCGTTGAATAGAAGCAACAGTTGGTGGGGCAAGAGCATCATGGAAACTATCACGTCCAACAATTTGTTCACACAACTCTTCACAAAAGAGACGCATAGCGGCATTACGGGTATATGTATTAGATAAAATCCCTGCAGTTGCAGACATTAAAGGAGCCAAATGAGCATCCGGCCTTCGCAAGTAGAAATGAAGAGAAGCCACAACTTGTGTGACGGTGACTCCCAATGCACTACGAATATGTTGAGAAAGAACTTCATTGAAGAATGATGGTGAAAGAACGGCAAGAAGTGTAGGCGAGCGGAGAAAGAGTTCCGGTCGTTTAGATTGCCATTCTTCTAATGCCATAGTATTAACAGATGTTAGGATAGAAGCCATATTTTGATGCTTGTTATTGCTATGATAACTACTACTACTATTACTACTATTATTACCAGCCGTAGTAGGATCCATACTGTTATTATCATTATTAGTATCATTGATGTTACTACTCTGTGATGATGATGATGGTATGGGTATCACATCACATGAGAATCTACCAATAATACGATGAACCACTCGACGTGCAAGTGAAAATCCATGTGGAGCACTACGCAGTAAAAACCGTAGTGTATCTTGCACGACAACAGCAATCATCATACGTAATTCATCTGCATAGTGAATAGCCTTTTGTGCCTTTTCCGCCTCACAGCCTGGTGTAATAGCGATACTAATGGCCCGATGAGTAATAAAGTCTGTGTGATCCATCATAGCACACGTTACATTTAAGAAATGTAATAATATATTTTCTAATAAATTGGCATTTACATTCTCTGCCTCTGTTTGACGGGCATTGGCGAGTAAACGTCGTTCGGTTAAACGTCCATCGGCTCCATGTCTGTTGAATGTACCACTAAATACCGTGGTGGATCCCTCTCCACTATCATCATCCATTCCATGCCTTCTCCCACTACCATTACTATTCGTACTACTACTACTATTATTATTATTAGTATTAGTACTATTAGTAGTAGAAGTGGTAGTATTAGTACTGTTACTAGTACTAATAGTTCCAAGTAAACGGAAATGATGACAGACATTTACTGCAAATGCCAGTAAATGCATATACAAACAGGAGGATCGCATATATTCAAATAAAGCTTCTTCAGCCGAATCTGATGTTATTCCTACAGCTTTCATAGCTGCTGTAACTCTTTGACGATCTTCTGAACTTAAAAACCAATTTTTTACAGGAGTCGCACTAGAGCAGGTAAGTGGAAGACGACGTCGTTGGTATAAACGTGGTCCATGATGTTGAGGTAATTGCATAAATTTAATTAAATTCACAGCATTTCCATCACATCGTGGACGTAGAAGAACATGTTGCCGTGCAAGATATGTGATAATGGTTCTAGCTAACTCTTCCAACTCTGGTTCCTCACGCAATCCACGTGGAAGATCACCTAAAATAGTAAGAAGAACATCTAATGGAACTTGTTGTTCTGGATATTGTTCTTCTTTTTCTTTTTCCTTATTATTATGAGATTGTGATTTCTTCGTATGTGTATTACTACCTTCTCTTTTTCTTTTCACTATTAAAGTGTTGATATCATCATGATAAGGAAGTTCCACATCTTCTGGTACAACTCCCGCATTATGTCGGGCGAGTTGTGCCATGATATTCTCTTCTAGAGAGAAGAGAGCACTAATATATTTTGCAGTCTCTTCATTTTCATAATTAATCATCATTCTCTTATTATTAGTACTATTAATAGTAGTAGTTTCTTTTTCTCCAAACTGTGTTAAGGATCGTTGTCGCTGGACCAACTGTAGTAATTCCTGTTGTTGATGATCAAATTGTGTACGATAGGGTTCTAAGAATTCCTTTCGCCACTCGGAAGTGAGATGTGCCCAGAGTTTACGGCGCTTCTCCACAGGCACAGGTGATCGCCAATGCGTGAGAGAATCAAAACTAGCAAAGATTACTTCAGAAGAAGGAAACCCCACAATCTCTCGTAAAGTACATCGATGAAAAACAATAGAAAGACAATTAAAATGTGTTAATATGATACGTGATGTTTGTGGAATGGCAGAGGCGGTATCGGCCACAGCACCTGTTCCTGAAGACATCCGTACACGACGACATTGTCGAATTAATAATTCTATTGCTTCTGTATTTGAAATGACACCATTTCCTTCTCCTTCTTCTAATAACACTGCAGCCTCCATATCGATCATACCATTCGTACTGTGTGGATCCATAATAGACACCGCCGCCGCCGAAGAAGAAGAAGAAGATCCAACAACAACATCATCATCATTATCATCTACTGAGAGTTCATCGCCATCACTATTACTTTTATTATTATTATTATTATTATTATTATTATTATAATCCTGCCGTGGACGCTCTACATGTAATAAGGATGGATCCTCCACAACATTTTCAATCACCACGGCGGCAGATTCACACGTCCATTCCACTACACAATCCGAATGACGTCCTTGTGTGGTTCGTGAAGCCACAACTTCCCTCAATTCATTCTCTAAATCACGAAAAGATTCTAAAAGAAGACGTAATTCTTCTCTAGATGGAATATGTAATTTAGGGGAAATGGCTGTGGAAGTACTTTTCTTCCCTTTTCGACTTCTTGACTTCTTTGTTTGTACAATTTCCTCACAGAGGGTTCGCCAGACACGGTGGATAATACAACCTGCTGGTTTATACCGCGCGGAGGCCACCGCAAGTGTACGCAATGATGTGAGAAGTGCGGTGATATCTGTACGTTGTCGCATTCCAAGGCCTAATCGTATCGCGAGACGATGAGAAACTTGAAGATCTCGTAAAATAGATTGTAAACTTTCAGTTAATGTATCCAGTAAAGGTGATTCAGTACTCTCTACTATATCTTTAGATTCCCCACTATCACTATTATTATTATTATTATTATTCTTTTTCCGCTTCTGCTGTTTCTTGTTATTCATATGGATATGAGATGTCTTACTACACTTCTCTACAAGTTCATCAATAGTAGCTAAAAGAGATTCCGTAGATCGTCTAATTGTTCCTGTAAAACAAACACGTCTGTAATCAACGGCCACAACTTTTCCTAATAAGGCTGTAACACATAAACTAACCCATAACATTTGAGCTCGTTCAGCATGAAATTGTTCTTGTAATTCAATAGGTACATGAAGAATAGCCCGTATACATCCTTGCAAGACACGAGAGAGTGTTTGTAATGCTAACAGGAGAACATCACGAAGTTCATCATCAAGGGCATCTTGCTGAAGTGCACAGCAACGAATAGCATCCAACACCGCATCGAAACAAACAACAAGACAATCAAGAAACATTCGCAACTGTCGTTCTTCTTCAGGACTACGATTTACCGCTAGTGTTGTAAAATACATTCCATACTCTTCTCCCTGTTCCATTTCCATCATATCTGTATCTTTTTCATTCATATCCACATCACTTTCCTTACGACGTGTAGATGTAGATCCACGGTATTTCACAGAAGCCCGTTGTAAAAGCACTACTGCTTGTTTCATTGCAAAAAACATTGTTCGGTACTCTCCACGAGTGGCGTGTCGAAGTAAACCCTGCAAAGGAGAACCACGATCAAATCCCAACAGTGTAAGCGTGGAATCCGACATCATATCCGAGAGACAGAGAATACTTCTTAACATATTATGCGGTAATCTCGGTGTGCTGGGAACAGAGAGAGCACGTAATTGAGAAAGAATAGCTGTTGTAGCTACTTCTTCTACAGATGTGGTGGTCGCTAATTGACGTTTACGTCTAATCTTTAAAGAAGTCTCTGCGAGATTAAAAGCCCATGTTACCATAGTCCAACTCCCTGCAGAACTAAGATATCCCATATAATCTAATAACACTAATGGGGCTTCTTCTACACGTGCAAGTGAAGACATGGCTTTTTCTCGACATACAATACTTCCATTAGTGATAGTATGATGAAGAGATGGAGTGGGATCTAATGGTGTACGTGAAAGTCGTTCCTGTTCACGTAAATAGTGTTCCATAAAACGAACAAGATAACCAAGAACATGAGCACTAATAGAAGTACTTGCCATGAAAGTTAAACACTTCACAGACTCTTCCACCAGTTGTTTTTCAATACTGACAGAAGAAGAGGATGAAGGGGATAAAGAAGACGAAGGAACATAAGAAGTACACGGTACACGATGTAAACCCTGCAAGTAATGTTGTAAAGCCGTCATACAACTATTCTCACGTCCACTATATAATGATTGGACACGTGAAAAGGGTAAAAGACGATTACTAAGATCGAGTATTTGTAAATAGGAAGCCCGATTTCCTCTTGTTAACAAATACGTAATGGTATTACTACTACTACTACCATTACTATTACTATTCATAATAATATCTGTGATTGTACTTTTATCTGTAGGTAACTGCGCGGCGGGTAAACCATATCCACTCGCACGCTTTCCACCTCCTCGCCTTGCATGTCGAAGACAATAAACAGCCGTACGAATAAGAAGATCATTCGCATCACTGCGAAGTACAGTTTCTAATCTTACATTTGGCCAGGAAGCAAATCTTGACAATTCTGCAAGAATAAAAAGAGCTGATTCACATGTTGCCGAGTGTGTTTCCGCATCATCCTCATCTGCACTCTTTGCAAGACTTCCCAGTATAGCAGGAAGACAAAGTTTTAATAAATACTGATCACCAAACCGCATCATCTCTTCCTGATCTGTACCAAGTCTAAGGTGCATTTCAAAGAGAGCATCAATAAATCCGGCATATCCATTTAAAAGAAGAAGTTCTGCATCTCCCGTAAGTGTTGTGAGAAAAGATGAAAAGACACCTAATACCCACTCTCGCATCATTGTTCGGGATGTATCTTGACTACCACTACCACTAGTTGTCCGTACTAAATTGGTAGCTGCACGAATATTAGAAAGCACTAATGCACATGTCCATTGTTTTACAAGTGGAGAAAGATAAAAAGCATGCGAAAGACATTTCAATGCCGTTTCTGTAGAATGTTTTAACCAATCACTATTCCCACTACAACGTGCCCGTTGTACCAATAAATTAACAAGATTCTCTTCTAATATAGCATGAAATGGGGAAACTAATTGTATGAGATGCTGTTGTTGTGAAGGATATTGTAGGAGAAGTGGGGCTCCACTGCGTAACCACCAGTTACTCGCAAGAGCATCGGTGTAGTAATGATTTCGCAATAGTGTTTCTTGTGTGCCTGCCACTATAGTGAGACCCACAGCTCGCCTGATATTCACATCTCGAGTAAATAATGGATCCGCTAACTCATATACACGTTGAACAGCAGCAGCGAAGGTAGCCGCAAAGAGTCGTAAACTCACAGTAACAAAGAGTGGTAAAACCAATTCGGATGATTCTTGGGATTTAAACTCATATATACTTTTACCCATTTTAACTCCTCCATCTGGTCGTTTTGTATTTATTTCTTGTACACGACGATATGCAATGAGTAAGGATAACCAGGTATTTTCTAAAGCACACGTACGGTGTTGTAAATCTACAGAATGAGAATCCGAAAGTTGGATAACGGCATCCTTTGAAGCTACAATAATATCAAACAAGGGACTATTCTCAGAGGTTTCTATAGTCATTCCACCCTTATTAGTATTAGTATTATGACTATTATCATTATTATTACTATTATCTGTATTGCCAAGGTGTTCTGATGAGACGATACCATCTTCCCATAATCTCCGTGATGAAAATCGAGAAGATTTTCGGGTTGTTTCTGTGGGATTTGATAACAATACACCATCTTCATCACCTTTTTTAAACATGGAACGACCACTACGAGGTCTATTAAAGCGTCCATCATCCATATTATTATTATTATTATTATTATTATTATTACTAATACCTCCATCACTATCCTTATCATTACTACTATTGGCATCATCTTTTCCAGTTTTACTCGTATCATTCCCCGTCTCATGTTGAACGGAAAGAATGGCTTTACGTTCCTCATACGCATTCTCATCAAAGTAGAGCATAGCACTAATAGTAGCAATAAGTTCTGTCTGCACTAACTCCAATTGTGGGTTATTACTATTACTATTATTATTATTATCATTAATGGTTCGGACTCCATTAGGGTGTGAAGTACCACTCAAGTGTGTGATGGTGTCAAATAAGGTTTCTAGTAAAACAGGTACGAGTCGCAGCCACCAAAAGGCAAGTCGAATGCCGTGATGAGGTACAATTCTTTTTTGTCGCAACCAACAATGACGAATCGTACGAATCATCTTCACTGTACAATTTTCTTTATGCGTTGTTGTTTGGCCCAATTCCCTTTGCGTAGATGTAGTAGTAGTAGTAGTTAGATAAATAGGAATGATTTTACAATAGGCTGCACAACAGGAGAGAAGAGCATCACCTAATGCCCCTTTGAATGTGAGGGTATGTTGTTTATTCCCATGATGTTCCTGTCCAGAACAGAGATGAAATGCCTTAATAAAAAGTGCTTCCAAACCTTCTAATGGTTCTATATATCCATTTGTATCACGAACTGTAAATACACGTTTTTCTATTTCAGAGATCATACAATACACAACCCTCTGCAATCGAATAGATTTATTATTATTATCATGATGATGATGATGATTTTCCATTTCCTCCTTTTCGTTAGGTTTTGTTTTCTTCTTTACAGAAGAATGTCCTTCAGTGGAGGAGTTCATCGGCATAGAAGAAGAAGAAGAAGAGGACGATGATGATGATAATAATAATGATGATGATTGTGCCTGCAGCATTATTCCTTCCATCAATCGACACAACATAGATACTCGCCAGAGTGTATTCGGTAATGTATCTTGTTGAGATGATGTCCCTGTTTTCTCTTCATGTATATAATTATCTTTATAATGTCGTTTTCCTTTTACTGCTGTTCCTCTTATCTCTGTAGGGAGAGAGAGAGTGTCTAATGTATTCAAGAACTCACAGATAACACGCCGTAGTGCCTCTTCCTCTGTGTAGTGTTGACTAACTTGATCAAATGTAATAGTTGCACAGGCGATGAGTTCATTCCATTCTCGTAATTCTCCCCAAAATCGAAGTTGACGACTTAATGGAGCCACAGCTGTTTCATTAGCATACAATGGCAATCGAATGTTTGATATATCTTGTGAGAAAAATTCCCCCACCACTCCATTTCTTCGTCCCTTCAACGTGACGGCAAGTAGTTTACACAATATCATCATAGCCGCATCTGGTGATAAGGGAGACTTTAATAAAGTTGTTGGTACAGTTGTGGGAATAGTATTCATGGATGAACGTTTGCGTGAAGTTTGTGTAGATTGTAAATTCCCCTCATTCCATTCCACATCAAATAATCCAGTTTCATCCACATTTGTAATACGAGGATAGACAACTCGATTGGATGATTTCTTTAATCTCCCTATTCTCTTCTCTGTTCCTTTTTTCATAATAGTAGAAGTAGAAGTGTTTGTGGATATCGTAGATGTGAGTAGTGCCTCTTTTGCTCGCCATACAAGTCGTCGAAGGAGACGTGTTGAGTGCTGCTGCATTTCCGCACGTGTTCGCCCTTCACTCACATTATTATTATCATCATTATCACTATTATTATTATTATTATCACTCTTCACAATAGGAGTATTATCTGCAGTAATGGAGTTTATGCATCTCACTGTTGTAGTGATGGGATGATGTGTGGAAAGAATGGCAATCGTATTATTTAGCCGTCGCCATGCACGGGAGGCGGCCCACATACATACAGAGACTGAGTGAAATAGATAGATAGATAGATAGATAGAGATAAGTGAATAGAGAATGAAAAGAGAAGGGGAGCTTTCCCTTTTCTTTTCTTTTTTTTCTCTTTTCTTCTTTATATATATATATATTCCTTTCAGTTTCTTTTCTCTTCCTTCGTTTACACGCACGAAGCCTTTGCAATACACCCAAGAAAGGGCCCAAAAGAGCTTTGCTAGTCGTGCTGTTCAGAAATAGAAAAAAAAAAGAAGAAAAGAAAAGAAAAGAAAAGAAATCAATTCAATAAATCCAAGACTCTCATTATTATTATTATTATTTACATAATCGTTTTTTTTTTTGTTGTTGTTGTTGTATCATAATTTAATCTTTTTTTCTTTTTTTTTTTTCCTCTTTTGTTTATTCTTACTCTTACTCTTACACTTCTTCAGATAGACAACAATAACAAAAGTAAAAAAAAAAAAAAAAACAGAAACAATAGTTATAATGATCATAAGGTTACAAGTACGGTGCCCATTTTTTTTTTTTTCTTTTCCTTTTTTTTTTTAATAAAAAAAAAACCTTTTTCGGTTTTCCTTTTCTTTCGTTCTTTCATTTTCGTTTAAATTCTTCTTTTTTTTTCTGTTCTTTTTGGGCATTGATATTAACGGATTTGTGTATTATTCGATGTACTTCATTTCATTTCTTTTTTTTTTTTCTTTTCCTTTGTGATCTTCACTCTTTTCATTCAAAAAAAAAAAAAAAAGCATTCCTTCGCTCCAAATTAATGTGTTACTTTTTTTTCTTCTTTCTTTTAGTTTCCATTCAGAGTCTTTCGCTCCCTTTCGTCTTTCTCTCCTCCGTCCCTTCTTTCTCCCCATATATATATATATATATATATACTCTTTCATTTTCTTCTTTTTTCTCTTTCTTCCTCCCTCTTTCCCACATAAGGAGAGAGATGGAAACAGAGAAAAAAGAATTAAAAAAAAGAGAGAAAAAGGAGAACAGAAAAGAAATAGATAGATAGAGTGAATGTGTACATGCGTGAAGACAGAACAAAGAAAAAGAAGAGGATAGCAAACACTAACAATATCACCACTACCACCATCAACAACAATAACAATAACAACAAGGAGGAGAAGGACTTCACATTACCACAAAGAAAATCTCCTCATCTTCACCTTATGCACGTAATAAATAATAATAATAACAACAACAATGATGATATCAACATCAACCCCCCACACATGTATATAGATAGATATAGATAGACGTATATATATATATATATATACATACAAATATATATAAATATATTTTTTCTCTTTAGACTCCTCCACGTTCGAGTACATCCCGCAGAACGGCGGCGTCTGGAGTAACGCCCACACTTGCCGTTCCCACACGCGGCCGCTCGCCCACCATAATAGCAGCACTGATGGATTGCAGTTCATCACACATCCCACGCGTTACGGCGGTGTGCAGCCAACGACGTGAAGAGGCAAATGTCATTTGAAAGAGTGGACTCGCACTGCGAGCAATCACACCTGTGAAGTTAAAGTTCTCCCACACCCCACGGTGAGTGGCGGCATCTGCAATAAGGGTGAGATGTCTGTGATCCACGGAATAGCGACCAAAGAGTTTACGGAGTTCATCATAAAGAGCACGATAGGCAGCTTCTATACCAAAAGCATATGCCATTTCACGAATATCAGTAGAGCGGGCCTTTCGCACCTTCACAGATCGCAATACACCTCCTCGTTTCTCCTTTTCTCCTGTTTCCATCGGATTGGAATGAGAACGATTCAACGAACTTTTTATATTGATTGTAAAGAGAGAGAGAAAGGCGAGTACACGACGCACGGTAGCCCCTGCGCCTGTAAAGACAAGTTCTCCACAACGGCGATTATTGGCATTTCGTGTAAAGGCGACCGCCTCAAATGGCGGCAACAGTGACGATGGAAGTGATTGAGACAACAACGCCGCCGCAACGACATCCGGCACAACCGCCACAACACCCGGTGGAAGTCGCAACACTACATTGACCACAAATAAATCCTCATCATCATCGTTCACATTATCCTCTTTATCCGCATGAGCATGATGATGATGATGATTATTATTATTATTAATATTGTTCTTCTTGTTTTTATTGTTGTTGTTGTTGTTGTTTGGATTGGGATTGGGTTTTAATGAGGAAAGTGCCACTCCATCACGACGAGCAGCGGTGAGACTCAATGGTGAAATATCAACAGTAAACGCATGTCCACCATAAGAGGCACGTAATGGTAGAAATGTACGGTAATTCACTCTAGAGCTAGACTTACCAGCCACATTCTTCTTTTCATTCATATTCATATCTTCCTCATCCTCATCCTCTTCATTCTTATTATCTTTATGAACAACAACATTATCCTCCTCATCATCTGTATCGGCTTCTTCCTCTTCATTCTCAAATCCATCTAATGGATCGGCACCGCCCTGTTGACTGCGAAGAGCGGGAGATGTACGGGCTCCACGCACACTGCCAGTACATTTACCGCTGCTCTTCCCATCATCATCATCATCATCCTCATCGGCTTCACTGACACTATCGCTGAGGGCATCTCCACCGTGATCTCCAACCGAACTTCCATCATCATTACCCACACCACCAGCAGCATCTGTAAAATCTCGTGGTTTAATCATAACGTCTGTTCCATCTGTGATATCTTCACCAGTGGCACCTGCTGTATCTTTTTCCTCACGTGTACGACCTCGTAATACTTTTACAACACGCTTCGCAAACTGTCGTAGGGCCTCTGTAAAAGACTCTAGATGTTCAGAAGGTGACATACACATACAATCTCGGCTTTCATCCAAGTGGGATTGAGAAAAGAGTAATGCAATCGTTAATACCGTCGCATCTCTTTGTCGGGCAACATGATAATGCCAACCTTTTCCAGCATTTCGAACTCTACTGTTATTAGGACCGTTGTCACCATTGGGGTTTTTACTATCCCCATCATTATTATTATTATTATCATTATTTGTACCACGAGCCAAACAATCAATCAGTTTTGTTGGAACTGCCGCACGTAATAATCGTGCAATCGCCACTTCATCTTCATCCGTTGCATTTTCCACCGGTACCACCACTGCAGCATTTTGAACAGAGGCATGAATGAGTAATTCACGTAAACGTGGAATACCCTCCGTGACGTGTGTAACGGTTGAACCAGCACTGTGAAATGTGTTGAGTGTCATTTGTGTGGATGGCTCACCTGCGGCCTGAGCTGCGAGAAGCCCAACCGGTTCACCAGGATCACAGAAAGCACGTAAACGTTTATTCGTCGTCAATTCTGTAAGGACATCACGGTAGTATTCCACATTCTCTTCTCGTTTTTCTGCAAGTTTTTCCTTTAAACGATTCTGTGCACTCCATCGTGCCACTTGAGAGACTTTATGAAAAAGTGGAAATGTCGCCTTATTTCGTAAATACTCTTCCATTCCATCTTGCATATAACGTGGAAGTGGATTTTCCTGCACTTGCTGTTCCAAATGTTGTTGTCGCACCTGCGCCTTATCCTCACCTGTTGTTGCTGTTGTTGTTGTTATTGTTGTTGTATGTGTAGATACCACTTCCTCCTCATCTGCACGGGGACGTTTCCCACGTTGAATCTTTTCCTTTTCTTGTTGTTCCTCTGCGGTGGTAGCCCCAACATCTACACCAAAGCGTTTGCCAAGATCCACCACATTCTCCTTTGCCATTTCCCATGCTTGCAGGGTAGAAGCCTTACATGGATCCAATCCATCTCCACCGTATGTAAATTGCACAACACTTCCATTGGAATCCCGCACGGAATGATCCCAGTGAACAATGAGACTCTCCAATCCTTTAATAAGACAACGTTGGAGATGTCCAGATCGAGAGGTTTTCACTGCAGTATCAATAAGACCATCACGACCCGCCATGGCGTGAATTGTATACTCTGGTGGTCGAATACCAGAGGCAAATCGTCCAATTGCATATCCAAATGATCTTGCTCGTCTTTCATGAGGGAAAAAGGCGGGAAGTGTTTTTGCCGAATTCATTCTCTTCACACGTCGTCCATCAAAGAGTTGTTGTCCAAGTCCAAGAGCCATTTGAGTGGCATTTGCATTACTTCCCTTTGCTCCTGATGTGGTCATCATAAGAAGATGATTACGAGGAAATGGTACCATCATTCGTCCTGGCATAAATTCCTGTTGTAGTTTAGTGGCATATTCCATAATCTTTGGCATTGCAATAGCCTCATCATCTGGAAGTTGTAAAGGCGCTTCATCCAATTGTCGTAATAATTCATATCGACGTTGTTCCTGAACAAGAAACATATCATCCATACCAATAGAAAATCCTTCTCGTTGTAAACTTTGAGATAAAATACGACCCAAGGCTCCAAATAATTGACCCACTTTATGTGGTCCATACAACTCATGAACTACATGTGCAATAGACATACTAGAAGCACCAAGTTGTTTTTTACACATCAATCCAATAAGTAATTCACTGTTCATAAAGAATACACTATCATCATCCATAGCACGACGTGTAAAAGTACGTATTTCATCACTTCCTGGAATAGTTGTATTATATGCAGTGGGTTGAATAAGTGAAGTTCCTTTTAAAGTCACTCCACTTTCTCCACCTCGTGTGGTACTACGAGAACGTCCTCCTACACCACTTACAAAACGTATAATAACAGAAATTAACTGTTTACCAGTCCATAATGGACGAGGACGTAATATAGCTGGAACTGGAATAAGTTCCGAAAGTGTAACTTCATGTTGTTGCTGCATATAAGGGGCAAGTCCATAGTAAACAAGTTGAACAAAGGTGGCATGATCCAAAAATTTATCACGTAATGTTAACATCACACCTGCGGCTACATGATCTTGAATAAGACCACGAATAGGTTTTCCAGAAGTTGGTACAAGATAATTAAGATTTGCATCCATTAATGTATCTAATTCCGCTTTAGCTTCTAAACTTTGTGGAACATGAATATTCATTTCATCTCCATCAAAATCGGCATTAAAGGAACTACCATTAACGTAATGAAATCGAAGGGTTTTGTATCCAGATAAAACCTTTACCCGATATCCCATCATACTTGGTTTATGTAATGTTGGTTGACGATTAAATACCACACGATCTCCATCCAAAATATGACGATAGACAATAAGTGTCATTCCACTTTGAGCCATCGCAAAATACTTCGCGGCGTGTTGTCGTCTTGTTTGTTCAGGTACATTAAGATCCACAAATCGAATTTCACCATTCGCGTGTCGGAGTTCTAAGTGTGTGGCTCCAGGATACCGCTGTGGGCCATTAATTACACACCGTTTAAGAAGATTCATTCGTGCTGGGGCGAAACAGGTAACCTGTTCAGGAAAAGATAAACTACGGGAGAATGGACGAGGTAATAAAACTTCATTTGGTTCCACTAATGGATCAGGAGAAATAACAGAACGACAGGCTTGATTGACACGTTTTCCCATCATATTCATACGGAAAAGTCCTTCTTTTTTGGCAAAACTTTCTAATATTCCTTGATATACCTCATTTACTTTTACCTGTAGATTACGTAGATTAATTTCATTAGCGATTTCTTGAGCTGTAGAGACAAGATTACGATCTGGTGTAGAATTATTTCGCAACATTTGATAACATTCAATCTGTTCTACAAATCCAAGCACATCTGAGAGTGCACGTGTTTGAGTATCTGGTGAGATTGCCCCACTATCCTGCACCTGTACACCAGATGAGAGACGTAAAGGTAAAGGAGGAACGAGAATACGATCTATAAAGAAAACTTTATACATTTCTCGGCCTGGAAGTGGTGTGGAATGTGAAGTAGATACAGAAGGTTCACCAAGGTGTGGGAATAGTAAAGAGAGCATACTATCTTCCTTATGACAAAGTTGTTTTAAGTGTTCACGGATATCTTGATTTCGGAAATAGGTGTGACTTCTCTTATGTAATTTATTATTTTCCTCCCATTCACGTAATTGAGCTTGTGAAAGAAGTGCATTGGCGACATTTACATTGGCACTATTTTTCTTAAAAAAGAAGAAGAAATGACCATTTCGTTTAGTTATACGCGGGGATAATCCATTGCAGTGGGAACACACATTCGGATATTCCCGTAAATCCCGCAATGCCTGACGTGCGATATTATTACGCACATCTATAGCTCCCTTATTATTATTATTGTTATTATTGTTGTTAGTTGTTTCTCCTCCTATTTCTTCTGTTGTTGTTAACATTGTTGTTGTGGTTGTTGTTGTTGTTGTTGGATGTTTCTCTGTAGATGTGAGGCCATATCTTCTAAGAATCCTTTCCACATGTTCTTCCAGCAAACTCACATCATTCACCACCTCTTCATTAGCCACATGTAATCTTTTATGCCGGGCATCATTTCCCTTCGCATTTGTCACTACATCTAATAAATGTAATGCCTCTCCAATGAGTCCACAGTCAATCAATCGCAGGGTTTGTCGATATCTCTCCACATCAAACAATGGTGCTCGGAATTTATGACAAAAGAAACACTTTGCCTGCAGTAACAACTCCGCCTCTTCCACCAAGTGTGGATTCATCACAAACATGCGGACTTCACTCTGCAGTGGATTGCCAGGGAAAAGACGCGGCATCCCAACAAACCCAAAGTGCCCCTGGCACCGTTCATTGCCGTATTTCCCTGTTAAACTCGCCGCGCAGGTCTGACAGGACTGTGGCGGATATGTGCGGACATCAAAGTTCCCCATGCGGGGATCGTAGAAAGTGGCGTGTTCTTCACCGGCCCGCATGACTGGCCGCCACGGGGCTGTTTTCTCCTCCTGCCCGCAGCGCGTGCGGACTTCGACGAACGCCATGTTGGACATATCGTGAGGGCTGAGAAGAGAGAGGGAGACGGCCATCTTTTCAGGCATCACGTGGCGGGTTTTGAGATCGCCCACGTATGCGTGGAATGGAAATGCCGTGATGAGCGACATCGCTACTGTGTGTTTTTTTACATGTGGTATATATATATATATATATATATATATATATATATATATATATATAGGTAAAGATAGATATAATGCGTTTAGCATGTACAGTAATCACCTTACCTCCAATACAACGGAGTGAGGGGGTAGAGAGAAGGAGAAAAAGAGGGATAAAGAAGTTTCTTCGTACAGACATATACGTAAGGAAAAAACAAAAATCAAATCTCATTTTCATTTTTTTTTTATTTTTTTATACTTTATTCTTCTTCTTCTTGTTCTTATTCCTCTAGTGGATTAGCCATTGTTCTGTATAATAATTGCTGCAGATATCTTTCAAATTCTTAAACCTTTTTCTTTTTTTTGCGATTCCATTGTTTTTTTTTTTCCCCCGCTTCTATTCGATCAAAACACTTCCGTACATATTTTCTCTCTCTATTTTTTCTTTTTTTTTTCCTTCAACGCTCAACATTAAGAAAGAAATAAAATATTCTTATTACCTCTACCCTCTTTTCTTTTCTTTTCTTTTCTTTTCATTACACTTCCAAACAGCAGCGAGACCTACAAGTCTCAGATGCACAGAAGCCCAAATTTTTTCCTCTTTCAGTTTTTCTTTTATCTTTATTATTTCATTTTTCCTTTTTTTTTTTTTTTCTTCGCTTCTGATAGTTTTCACGCAGGGAAAAAATATATCACCTTCAGACGGCAATAACCCCACAAAAAACGAATAGAACACAGATGAGAATTACAGCAAAAGATAGATAGATAAATAGATATAGATAGACAAATAATGGTAATAAAAGTCTTAAGTAGAGGAACAATTATTATCATTGCATCTTCTTAAACAGAGAAAAATACAGCAATGAAATATATATATATATATATATATATATATATATATATATATATATATATATATTTATTTACGTGTATGAAAGCCATAAAAATCATCTCATTCATTCATTCATCTCAGAAATAATCAAACAAAAACGTACACGCAGATAATAAATACCGAAGAGGTAAAATATCGGGGATATATACAAACAAATAGATTAGATAGATATCCATAAAAATAGATGGGGAATAGTAAATATATACATACGACTACAGGTTTAATTATGGTTTCTATTGTGCATTTTGTAGGAAGGAAAAGCAATAATAATAATAATAATAATAATAATAACAATATCAACAAAACAATAGAAAATCGAACGTGTGGCGTTGAGACAAAGCAGTAAGAACAAAAAAAAAAAAAAAAAAAAAAAAACAAAAAAA
>NW_021639852.1:114888-116983 GCF_002087225.1 Trypanosoma theileri | reverse complement strand
TTATTATTATTATTATTATTATTAGTATTCTGCTTTGGCTGCAGTACGGCCCAACCGGGGTATTTATATCCACCGAGTACCTTTTCCAGTGCGATGGCCACACCGAGACTCAACTCATCATTATGTTGGCGAGAGACGATCTGCACACCTTTCGGGAGATGATAATCCGCCGGGAGTCCTCTCTCACGCACATCCGCCGGTGTTAATGTTGTTTGGGAGTTCTGAAGATCTTCTGTCCAGATGGGAACAGCCGTGGCGGGCATTTGAAGTACATTAAAAGCCGCCGTATATTGAAATTCAAATGGAGATAAGAGTGGAGAATGATGATGAGGGGCGGGTCGAGGGAAGGTGGGAGCCACAATAACACCATCATCACAGAGAAGTTCCTCTAGGGATTGTTTAAAATCAGAAATACTGAATTTAGAATTGGTTAATAATAACTGACGTGGTAGTTTCCCTTCCATAGATTCAATTAAACAAAGTGATAAGGCTGGTAATGTATGTTGGGATCGTCCCACCAACCAACGTGCCATTTCCCTAAATACATTAAAACTCTGATATCCCTCACCCATAAGAGCCGTAAATTTTGTTTCCGTCGCATCTGACATGAGAGCTTTAGACCACATCGCCAATATATCTGCAAAGGGTTTAAACACCGCCGGTACTTCGCCTCCACTACAACGACTGGGATCTCGCAGATTTACATACACCACTTGTGCCCCGTAGTGTTTTTCCAAACACCGCACCGCCACGTGAAGGGCTTCAATCTGCGAGGATGATGTACGAACGCCGTGAATGCCAAAATCCTCCAATGCATACACTCGTAAAGGTTTACTTTTGCCAATTTTTGGAATATCCCCAAGAGGTAAACGTGGGGGAAAATGTTGAGGATCCTCCAGAAATCCTCCCCGCGCCGCCACATCACAGAGTGGCACAATATCTTCTACAAATCGACAAATAGGACCAGTTGCCATGTAATGATTTGCAGATGTTTTTGGTGCTGGATGTTGTCCTCTATTACTGATATAATGTGGACTTGCCTTATGTCCATAGACACCGTTAAAAAAAGCTGGCATGCGAATGGAACCACCAATATCACTACCGAGTGAAAAGGTGGAAAACACCGCTCCTGCCGCGGCTCCTTCCCCACCACTACTTCCTCCCACCAAACACCGTGTATCATATGGATTGCAGGAGATTCCATACACATAGTTAGAACTCTCATACCACATACACAACTCACTGGTGTTGGTGACTCCTAAAATAATAGCCCCCGCATCTCGAAAGTTCTTTACAACAGGACTATCGGAAGTGGCAATGATATGTCGCCGCTGGGGATGACCACTCGTGTTTGGACAACCCGTGACTGCCATACATTCTTTAATTGTACAGGGAACGCCGAGTAACCAACTGGGTGCTGGGCGATGAGGATTGGCACGCCATGCATCCCACACCGCATCTGCCGCAATTGCTGCTTGAATAGCCTCATCAAAACATTCAAACACCATCACATTTAAATAGGGATTCACACGTTTAATATGAGCAATATACGTTCGCACCACATCTTCACAGCGTAATTCACCCGAGATGTAGGCTTTGTTGAGTTGAACTGCTGAAAGTTGTTGACAGTAGGCAATTGGGGTTGGTGGTACCTGTCGTGAGGTCCGAGGACCCGCCATTAAATAGAGATTAAATATCTTATTCGCGGCATATGCGTATCCAATGAGAAGTAACGTAAGAAAAAGAATTCCACCAAACCACCATACCACAGTTGCCAACGTTATCGCAACAAGGAAAGCATAGCGGCGTATCATTATCTCGTTCGTGTAATTCTTCACTTCTTCCTTTCTTTTTTTTTTTTCTCTTTCTCTTTAAATAAATATATATAAATATGTATATATATTTATTGATGTAAGGTTCTCCTTATCCACAACCCTTTCTTTTTTTTTCTTTGTTTCTGGTTCGCTAATGTGAAGAAGAAGAAAAAGTAGCCTTCCCTTTTTTTTTTTCTTTTTTTGTAAAGTATATGCAAATATTTGCCTTTTGTTTCTCTACGTATTCCTGTTTTTGAATGTGTTCTTTATATATATATATA
>NW_021639852.1:114286-114745 GCF_002087225.1 Trypanosoma theileri | reverse complement strand
AAAAAAAAAAAAAAAAAAAAAAAAAAAACATCAACATTTTTCTTCCCAAAGAAACTGTAGAGTCACAGAAAGAAAAGCAAACATGAGCGATATTTTTAGAGGCCTGTTAATGTAAATTCAGTGTTTGTGTATCATGTGAGTAAAAAATCAGTGTGTGGTAAAGAAGTGTGTGAATGAGTAAGAAGGAAGAATAAGATACAACAGCATTAACAAGTAATTGCCATTATACTGATTCTCTTTTTTTTTTTTTCTTTTCCCTGGGGGGCAGGTTTCCTTTTTTTTTTCTTTTTTTATATGCGTTATTACGATCATCATTAATTATAGGAATAAATCACAGTGCATATGTATATATAAGGAGAGAGATAAACCGCCTTTTATCTCCTTTCTTTCTTTCCTTCCTTCTTATTTCTGCTGATCTTACTCTCATTTAACACCGGCACTACTAACAATCACCACTGT
>NW_021639852.1:112223-113975 GCF_002087225.1 Trypanosoma theileri | reverse complement strand
TTCATTCATTACGCCTCCACGAGGGCGATGGGTTCGCAGTCCGGCAGTCGACGGTGCATGGCGGTAATAAATCGCATGGGCACAGCCACTAATGTGAGTGGCCGCCAACTTAACTCCCCGTCCGCATACCGTCGCTGCTCCACCGCATTCTGCAGCAGTAAATCCCCAATGCCCATGTACGCAATGAGAGTGCCCACCACCACACGGTGATCGGATAACTCCACTCGCAGTTCATGCCCAAGAAAAGGATGGGATTCTTCTTCTACAGTTTTTGTTGTCTCTCCATTTGTGGCTGCAACCGTATCAATGGTCTTTGTATGTTCCTGTTCTTCTCGTTGTTGTTGTTGCCCTTTGGGGGTTTTCTTCTTGTTCTCTTTGGTGTTCGTCATGACCCTTTTTTAGTGCCTTTTAATAAGGGGATCGTATGTATGTATGTATATAGATATATATATATATATATATATATATATATATAGATATATAGATATAAATATATATCGGTAAAGGTCCACTAGAGCTACAGATATTCCAAAAGGTAAAAATAATCCCAAATCCCCAGAATATATATATATGAAAAAGAAAAAGAAATAAAAGAAATAAAAGGCAATAAGAATAGAATCAATCAGAATAATGACGAGAGAAAAAAAAAGTAAAAAAAGAATGAGAATAACAAGAATACATGTTTTTTTCTTTTTTTTTTCTATACACAGGGGGAGGGGGTGAGACTTATTCCTGCAATTCAAGGAGGGTATATAATAATAGTGTTGTTTGTCTTCTTTTCTTTTCTCTTTTTACCAACCAGAACCATTTCTTTTTTCTTTTTCTTTCTCTGTCTGTATATGAGAAAGAGAGAGAGAGAGATTGGGAAACATATACGCACGAAAATACATGTCGAAAATACGAATGAAAAGAAGAAAGAAAGAAAAAACAATAACAACAACCACAACCACAACCACGACAACAGACATGAATAAATAAAATAAAAAAAATTTCATCAACAACAACCCTCTCCCTTTAGTCACTCAGACACAAACAAACAAACAAACACAGCCAGTATATATATATATATATATATAGATAAATAGATAAATAGATCTAGAGAATCTTGAGTGTGTTATTTACTTCTTTTTCTTCGCCTGTGCGGCGGATTCCTTTTGCCGTATGAGTGTACTCTGCAGCCAATCAAATCCCGAGGCGACGCCGGTGCCCTGCAGGGCGTTGGAGGCAAAAATATTAAACGGATGATCGGCCATGAGTGTAGTGAGATCCAACAAATCCACGAGTTCCGCCGCCGTCTTGGCACCCGGCAAGTCCATCTTATTTGCATAGAAGAGCACAGGGATTCTTTGCTCACCGCCTCCAGGCAATTCCCGCTTAATATCGGGATGCTGCAGCATTAACTCAATCTCCTCTTTTACTACACAGAGCCGAAGATGATCACTGCTATCCACAACAAAGATAATACCATCCACATTATCGTAATAACTCTCCCATAGTCCACGGAACTTCTTTGCGCCGCCCATGTCGAATACAGTAAAGCGGGCCCCACTCTTTTCAAAGGTCTCAACATTATATCCAACAGTGGCGGAGATGTGTTCTGTACGCAATGGTGTTGGTTTGAGTTGATTAATAATGGCCGTCTTGCCGCTGTTGTCAAGACCGCATGTGATGATATGCAGTTTGGTCTTGGACTGCCCCATCGTGATTGATTTAACTTCTATCTCACTTCTATTTATATATATATATATATAT
>NW_021639852.1:105528-111378 GCF_002087225.1 Trypanosoma theileri | reverse complement strand
AAATAAATAAATAAATAAATAAATAAACAGAAACAACACTTCAAGATTTTTGTCTTTTTTTTTTCTTCCTTTTTTTTTCTCTATTTAGAGGGACAATACTCATCAAATAACATTGAAACATATATTTATTTATTTAAATTTATTTTTTTCTTTTCTTTCCTACACTTTCTTACTTTTTCTATTTTTCTTTCTCCTTTTCCTTTTCCTTTCCCTTCCTTTCCTTTTTAGCTGCGTTAACTCAATCCTTCTCTCTTACTTTACTACCTGTTTTCCTCCTCCTCCCTCTTCTTCTTCTTCTCCTTCCAAATCCAATCTAAATAACATTTCCCGGCAGTTATTACTATCAAAAGCCATTAACGGAGACACTCTTCCTTAAAAACGGCACCGTGGTCTCGTGCTCGGGAACACAGAAACTCCACGGACGGGGCATCACACCACCACCACTGAACTCCTCTCGCTGTTGTTGTTGTTGTTGTTGTTGTCCTTGTTGAGATGGCTGTTGTTCACTGTGAGAGGTGAGATGGCATTCCGCTAAACTTAAGGCATTATAATGGACAGGTGATAAATAGGAGAGAAACACATCAATGGGTTCGGAGTGGGCTTCAAAGGTAAAGCAAACCTTTTGCTCATCCTCCGGTACGGAGTAGACACTATTTAAACCGTTTCCATTACTCGCATCTAACTCAAATGAAAATTGTGGGGAATGTGGACGGGATGTTACTTGATCACATCCACTACCAGGTCCAGCGGGTGTACTTCCACCATTCGTTCTATTTCCTTGTGGAAATAGAATAAAACTTCTCGGTGCACTTTGTGCAGATACCGAAAGGTCCAGTGACTGCAGCTGTTGTTGTTGTTGTTGTTGATGCGATGAGGATGTTGATGATGGTGGGTGATGTTCACTATTTAGACAACGATGCATATTACTACTACCACTACCACCACCACTATTACTATTATGTTGGGTATGATTATATTCTCCTGTATTCGTTACTATGGTGGAACTTGGTATAAGAACGATGAGTTGTTGTTGTTTGGTGTTATCCATTTTCTCTGCGCCCATCGCATAAAACTTGGCAATATCTTGAGAAGCAGAAAGTAGATGAATCTCCTGTGTTGAGGTATTCACAGAACTCGCTGGAGCACTTAAGGTTCCAAAACTCGCATTTACACCACCACTACCACCACCAACCACAACACTCGTATCCATATTACCCTTATCATTTATAGAAGGACCATTACAACATTTTCCACCAGTTGTTGTTGTTGTGGGTTTACAAGGTGTATCACCAGGTGTTAGATATCCAAAAATATCAGATGTCAATCGTGATTCCGTTCCCGTAAGTGCAGTGGTAATACAACCAGCACCATTTATTGGTTTATCCATAACTGTTGTAGCGGTTGTATGAATGGTTGAGGTGGCTAATTTACGTTGTAGACAACGTTGAAGTGCACAGGCATCCACAATACTTTCATCCCCAACTTCTTCATTATTACTCTCCACCACTTTTGAGTTTTGTTTTGGTGAGGTGGGGTCCAAGGCTGTAAATACCGGTAATTGATTAGGTGTCTTATTACAACTAAAGAAACCCTCTCCTCCTATTTCTTCTACCACACCTTGTCCTCCTTGACGATTTAAAGCGGTAGAACTCCGTTGTTGTTGTTGTTGTTGTCGATGTTGTTCGCGAAGTGTCGCTACATCAATGAGAAAAGCGGGAGGTGGTGGGGCATCTGTACCTGGACGGTATGTAATGTAGAAATTCTGCTGCTCTGATGAGAGAACGTGAATGTTAATAAATAAACTATCACTAGCCGCACGAAGTGTGAGTTCATCCCCCCAACTACCTTGACGTAGTAATCCTTTATAGTAATTATCCGCTTCTTCCTTATTAGGGAAATAACAATCAAAACGTTCTCGTACACTTTTCATATACGTAACAATATGTGCTCGTACAAGTTCATGATATTCTTCAGAACCCAACAATTGTTGGGCAATTGCACGGAATTGACAATTCCCATCATCCTTCACGCGGTGTTCAACAAGTTTGAGTTCATCCAGACGTTGTTGGAGTCGTTGCCAACCAACTTGAATCACTTGTTCACGTGTAAGGAGTTGAGATTTATCTTCCGTTTCTAATGACTTTCCTTCAGCACTATGTTTAGTAGATTTTTTATCTTTTTCCTTATCTTTTCCCTTTTCCTTCTTTTTATCCGAACTAGAGGGATCTTTTTGACTACGTCGAAATATAAAAAAACGTCGCTTTCCTGTTTTAGGGGTTTCAGTAAACTCCTCTACTAATGGCGTTACCTTATCCTCCTCCAATAAACTATACTCCGCCAATCTATCATAATCGCCTTCTTCATGTTCTTTCTTTTCTTTATTTTCCTTTTCTTTTACTTTTTCTTCTTGTTTAATATGTGTTTCGTGTTCTGGTCGCATAGTCTCATCCATAGATCCTTCCGGTGGTGATGACAGCAAAGTGGTACCTTCTAACGACTCCGATTCCTTCACTTTGGATTCCAACAAGGGCACAACACCACTCATCATTGCCATTGATCCTTCTTCCGCAGGTGGACCTCCTCCTGTTGTAAATGAATGATGTAGTTGTTTCTCCTTTTCTTTTTCCTCTTCCTTTTCTTTTTTTTCTTTTATTTCACTGTTGTCATTCCCCATATTATGTTCAGCCTGTATTTTTGTTGTTGTTGCCTCGCCTACCTTTTCTGGTTCTCTAGGGGTTTCTGGTTTCCCATAGTGTTCTTGAAAGATGGAGGCGGCGAGCATGCGGGAGTCTCTCGCGGCAAACGGAGTAACAGCCACTACAGGCGTGGCGGCATACTTGTTACCATCCACAAATGAATTTGCCGTTAACCGTGCCTCTTCCTCATCCGCATTCATCTCTGTAAATATAGTGAGTTTTGGTCGATCCCATCCAGACAAGAGTGGAGCCACTCGCTCCTCATGAGAGGAGAGTGAAGTTTCTGTTTTTGTGCTTTCCCGACGTTGAGCCTGACTCCGATGAGGTGTGGCTGGTGAAGAGGATGGGGAGGAGGAGGATGTGGGGATCATTTTATTATTATTATTATTACTATTATTATTACCAGCCTGATGAGAGCGATTCCATGGTACACCATCCCTTTTTCTCTGATCACTAGAGTAGCAACCACCCATACTAAATATGAGTTATGATGTATCTCTTCTCTCTTCTCTTCTCTTCTCTTCTCTTTTTTCTATTCTCTACTCGGTTACTCACTCAACCCAACTAACTCTATTTATTTGTTTATGTATTTCTTCTTCTTCTTTGTTGTTGTTGTTGTTGTTTTGTTTTTTTTTATTTTCTTCACTGGTGTTCACGCGTTCGTGTGTATGTGTGTGAGTGCGTATACCCTCTTTTCTTTCTTTTCCTTCTCCTTTTTTTTTTTCCTATTCTACCACTCCACCGTCAGGTTCTTTCCTTTTTGAAAATTACTTTCCTTTTAATAATAATAATATAATAATAATTCACTCGCAAAATACCGTCCCCTTGTACTTTCACTTACGCAATCACTTTCTTTTTCTTTTTCCTTTTCCTTTCTTCTTCTTATTTTATCTGTGTGGGACTGGAGGAGTCGCGCTCTCTCCTTGAATCTCTCACTTCTCTCAACTTCCACTTGTTTCTCTCTACACACACACAAACAAACAAACAAACAAACAAACACACACACCTACACGTGTAAGAGTGAGCACGTCCTCACTTTCCACGTCGTTGCGAGAAAGTGACACGCGACTTCCCCCACTTTCAAAAGTACATTTGGAAGAAGTGTAAAGAAGAAGAAAAAAAGTGAGAACAAACAGCAAAGAAGAAAAGAAGAAAAGAAAAGAGAGATAAATGAGGTATTAGAGTATAAAGCTCAAATCTAAGCATAGGCAAAAAATAAGATGACATCATAATCTTTTATTTTAATATTGAAATTACACGTATACACTTACACAGACAGACAGACAGAGAGAGAGAGAGAGAGACCAAGTATCAGGTTTTTTTTTTTCTCTTTGTTCTTCTTCTTCTTCTCCCTTATCTTTCTTTCTTTCCTTTTTTTGTTTTTAATCCCATCACAGAGGGTTTTTGTTTTTTCTTCTTTAAACGGGTATTAGACGTTGTCTTTTTCTTTTTTTTTTCTCTCTCTCTCTTCCTCTCACCACTACTCCAGACCTTATCCCCTTCCTCTATTCAATTCACAGGCAGCGGCAGCACAAACACACCAACCCCTAATAATAATCATCATCATCACAACAACAGCCATATATATATATATACTGGTATATAGGTATGTAGAGTAGAGGAATTTCAAACAATTACTCGGCCTCATTATCTTCTTTTAGCCATTCCTCTTCAAATGCATGTACAATCGCACTGCAGGCGGCAGCGGCGGACATACTTCTGTCGCTGAGACGAATACTCTTCACTTGCCCCTTAGGCGCATACGCCGCATCCACGTCTCCCTTCGACATACCACCAATCACAAAAGCAAATGGACGGAACTCCCGAGCCGCAGCGGCATCGCGGTGTTGTTGGGCAAAGTGCGTCTCTGTTGTATTTGCATTCAAAGCAGAAGAAGAAGAAGAGGAAGAAGAACCCACAGCTACAGGTGTTTCATCCTTCTTGTTATTACCGCTACTGTTGTTGCTGTTGCTGCTAGTTCCATTTGGTGTGTTGATATTCTTATATTCATCGGCAATCCCGCACTTGGCACAGAAGGCGTAAAGATCCGGCACTTCATCGCCGTCCTTCTCCACACGAATCATTGTGCAGTTTGCGGGAATATGATCCGTGACGGGATTTCGCACCACGCGGAGAAGTGAAAGATGTCCATGAGCGGCCCGTACTTTCATCTTATATAAACACGATACCATCATCTTTTCAAATAATCGCATATGCCGCGGTACACGCAGTCGTGGATCCACCGCAATCACCACTCCCTTCTTTGTGCGTAGAAAAACTTGCAATAATCCCGCACGATTGAGTGGGGAGTCGAGGAGATGTAAAAGTAATTGATGGACAACGTCTGGACGCCATTCCGCGGGATCTGCGCCACTGCGGGCGTGATGAGATCGGTGTTTATCAGAGAGTAATTCGAAACCATAATCCGTACGCACAACGGTGAGTGGACAGTGTTCAATAATGATAATAACACGCCGCCAGCGTATCTTTTCCTCTGCGGATTTAGGCAGCCGTGCAGACTTGCGGCGATACTCCATTTCCCCCGTTTTTTTTTTTTTTTTTCTTTTCTTTCTACTGTGTGTGTGAATAAGAATGTGAATGTGAATGTGGAAATGGCTATTCCATGAAGTATAGGAGGTGTGATGAGAATAATAATGTAAAAGTGAGAAAGGAGAAAAGGGGGAAAAAAAAAATTACAAAATAAGAATTAGAAACAACAGATATAACTAAAAGAAGAATAAGAAGATACTAAAAAAGAGAAAGAAACCATACTCATATGGAAATATACATATTATATATATATATACGCATGTAAGGTGTGTGTGTGTGTGTATGCATGAGTGAGTCACTTGAAGTAATCAGAAACAAACAAACAAACAAATAATGAAACTCTCCATCACAATCAAAAAAAAAAAAAAAAAAAATAAACAACAACAACAACAATGCAGAACTATCTACTCACTATCCTCTTTATCACCTCATCAACAACACAGCAGAGATGAATGCAAAAGAAAAGAAAAAACGCTATATAGTCCACATCACCCTCTCCTCCTTCTTCTTCACACACATACACAGACAGACTGACACTTACACAGAGACCCACACTCATACTCTCATACTCACATATACACACAGAAAAAAAGAATAGAGCAAA
>NW_021639852.1:101288-105463 GCF_002087225.1 Trypanosoma theileri | reverse complement strand
ATATATATATATATATATATATATATATACACCACAAGCCATTCATCCATCTATCGTTCAATCTGAAATGTCTCCTTCTCTCTTCCCTTAAAGGTAAGCAACAATTCATTGGTAGGATCCCCACGGAGTGTATCCCGCACAAACACCACGTCCGCCACAAATCCCACCATCGCCAATGCCCCACTCAACACTCCACACACAACATTTGAATACCACAGCCGCTCCCGCACAACTCCTTCCGGCAGTTCCACAAATAATGCGAGTGGATTCTCTTGAAATGTAATTGAAAATGTATCCGCCGCCCGCACCGGCTCTACTGTGGCTTTAATATTCAAAAACATACGCAGTCCAATCAACGCAGCACTCTCCGCGGCCTGTGCGAAGGTGCGGCACGGTGGGGATCCACTGCGGGCGCCGAACTCCTCCACCAGCCGTGCGCCAATGCGGCGGCCCATCGCGTCTAATTGTTGATTGACGGTTTCTACATTGTCGGGCTGCGGGAGATCGGCGAGCATTTGCTGCACGAGAGCCCCGTACGTGATGGCGAAGAACTCCGCACTGACTTTCTCGCCGCTTTCAAAGGCCTTTTCGCCCTCCTTCGCCGCTGTTAACGAGCGGGAGGCAGACATTAGAGAGGTTGGGGGGTGGACTATGGGTGTCTATTTACTTTTTTTTCTTCTGCTTCTTCTTATTATTAAACTTCCTTTTCTTTCTTTCTCTCCTTTCTCCCTCACTACCTCTCTCTTTTTTTTTTCTTTTTCTTGTTCTTTCTTTCTATACAATATGTGAATATATAAAGGAGGATGAAACAGTTAAGTTACAAAGCAAAGATGTAAATAAGAAAAAAAAAGAAGAAAAAAAAAAAAGTGAGTCTTGTTGTCAGCAGTGATAACTTTACACTTTGATTGTATAATAATATTAATAATAATAGCGTAAATAGGGTGTTTTTTTTTTTTTTTTTGTGAACTTCTGTGTTTGAATGTATAAATCTGGATTGACTTGATTTTCTCACCTATCATCATTTATCATCATCATCATTATTCCCAGATTGTGCTTGATACATAACCAAGCAGTTTAATGTACATCGTCTCCTTGTTTTTCTTTTTCATTCACTCATTCCTCACATCTAAACTTCCAGCAACTTCCACAAACAAAGACAAACAGACAAAGACAAGATTTCAACGCATAGAGAAAGAGAGAAAGAAAAAGAAAAAGAACAAGGAACTGAGACGCAAAGAAGAAAGAAAGAAGGAAAGAAAATATAAATAATAAGAACATCTTATACTTTTCGTGATCCTCTCTTCTTCTTTGAGGCACTCTGCGCCTTTAGGAACTTTACACGAGTCATATATGAACGGAAACAGGCTTGTATAGTAGTAGCATACATCTTTGCCTTTTCCCCCATTTCCTCATAATGTCTATCCCGCATAGACTCTATATACTTCTCCAGTTCATACTCACCCTTCTCTGTACGCAGTGCCCCAAGTTCCTTATCAAGACCCACAATCACTTCTGTATCCTCTTCTGCCTCTTTATTAAGTGCAGCAGTAGCAGCTAACAGGGTTGCCATCTGTGCATCATATTCTGTGATGGCTGCACTGACAGCTGCCTCTTTTTTTCCTCGTTGGGTACGCAATGCGTTTGACTCTTCCTGATTACGTGCCACCATTGTAGCCAGTTTCTCTTCCTCTTGTTGTTTTTGTACTTTCAGTTCCTCTAAATGTTCCGCCTCCTGTGTCCGGCGTTCCTCCTCCATTTTGTTGTTTACATCTAGAAAAGCATTCAATTCCATAGCCACCACACTACGTGTGTACTCAATCTCCTCTTCTAACTGTTGAATCTCTGCATCTAATGCCGCTACTTCTGCTCGACGAGCTTCTCGTATTTCCTGATATTCACGTTTTAATGCCTTTACATCTGCAGACGTCGTCTTCTCTTTATTCACTGCCTCGTGTAAAATGCGGTAGTTGTGTATATCTTCATTCACCGTTGTCTTATTCCGCGTCGTCACGAGACCCACGAGTCCCTCCACCACTCGCTGCAGCGCAGGCACGCCGGCGTCTGTGAACCGCACCAACGACGGTGGTGGTCGGACCGCAACTCCCAGCAGCCGCTGTTGTTGTTGTTGTTGTGGGTGTTGCGATTGTGATTGTGATTGAGAATACGACTGTGATTGAGATTGATATTGAGATTGCGACTGTGAATGAGACTGCGATTGCGATTGAGAGTGTGATTGAGATTGTGAATGTGTGAATTGTTCCATGTAGCCTCCCTCGCGGAGTGTGTCCAACACGGCACGGAAGAGCGTGTGATGTCGACTCAACTCCGCCTCCTCCACACTTCCCACAACTGTGGCCGCCTCCAATACATCCTTCTCCAATTCGGCGAATTCCGTCATTTGCAGCAACACTTCATTGCGGTCCACATCTGTGGGATCGCCGTAGTGTTTGGCCACGCCGTAAATCAGCCGGGCGATGCGTTCCTCCTCGTCCTCGTCGTCCATCGCACTCTCCTGGTCGGCTGCGGTGGAGATGCTGTTGGAGTTGATCGTATCCTGCACCGCCTCTAGACAGACCTTGCGAGTCCACGGACTCAAGTCTAACGGCAAACACGACACCATCTCAAGATCCCGCACGAGATCTCGCAGGACGTATTCTATTTTGTCGGCTTGTCGCCGCGTTAAGGCATCCATATCCATTTTTAGTTTTTTTTTCCTTTTTCTTTTTTGTTGTTGTTGTTGTGATGGTTTGTTTTCTTCTTTTTACTCTTTTTCTTCTTCTTGTTGCTATGGCTATGGGTATGGGTATAGTTATGGTTGTTTATCAGCTAGACCACGACTATTACGACTATTAGTACTATAGATATGATCAGTAGATGAGAGATGATATCAAAGAAAAAAGAGAGAAAGGAGAACAATATACGGAAATAAGGTGAAATGAGGAAAAACAAAAATAAAAAAAAAATATCAGAATAAAGAAAATATATATATATATATATATATATATATATATATATAGTACGCTTGTGTACGAGTGGGTACATGTGCGTAATGTGTGGTGGAAATACGAATGAAAAAAAACACACAAAACACAAAGGAAACGCATATGCAGACACAATCACAAACACACAAACATACACTTTCTTTCCTACACACACACACAAACCAATACACAAAGAGATCATGAGATGGGTAGGGGCTAAAAAAAACCCCAAGAAATGATGGGGAATTGATGACGATTCTTATGAGAGAACAAAGAGAAACAACAACAGGAAAAAAAAAAAAAACGTAAGAAAGAGAAAACAAAAACAACACTAAATAATTTACTATCATTCTTTTTTTTTAATATATTTGTTCTTGCTATTCTTTTGCTTTGCTTGAAACGCATATATATATATATATATATATATATATATATGGATGCACGTTGGTGCATATGTAAATAAGAAAAACGAATAAACCATACTATGCACAAGGTCCATAGTAATGGAAACAGACTCCTATACATGAATGCAGACCTACAGAGACGATAGGAGATCGAAGGAATAAAGTATTCAACAAAACAGCAGAAACCATTAAAAGAAGTCAAACAAAACAAAGAAATGAAGAAACAAAGAAAAATTGTTCCCCTCCCTCTCCCCTAAAAAAAAAAAAAAAAAAAAAAAAAAAGAAATTGTTGTTAACTTTTCCTTTTAATTTTTTTTATTGCTTGTTCATATACGGTTTTCTCTTCTCTTTCCCACACTTCTCACCATATTGTTAACCCCTCTACTCTTGATGCTACCCACTTTATAGACCCCTTTATATATATATATATATATATATATGTTTTTTTACATCACTCCCTCATATCTTTTTTCTTTCTTTTTTTTTCCTTTTTTCACTCTCTGTGTATGTATATATATTTATATATGTAAGTATGTATGGATGTTCAAGATACACGAGAGCAACGACAAAGCATACAAATACCTCCTTTTTTTCTCTTACTTCTTTTACTTCTCTTTCTCTTCTTCTTTTTCAAATTAGACCTATCAAACAAACAAAAAAAAACTTTTTTCGTTTCTTTTTGTGTTATGGGGACTCTACTCTACTTCTGTCCACACGACATTACGTTCTCTATTTTATTTTACTTTTTATTCCTTTTCTACCCCTTTTGTTTTTTTTTTTTTTTTTTTTT
>NW_021639852.1:88166-100193 GCF_002087225.1 Trypanosoma theileri | reverse complement strand
GCCCCCACAACAGAGAGCAGATCTGCTTCTCCGGATACAGTCTTGGACTTTCGGTTCAACTCTGCGAGATCTTCCTTTGGCCAGATCACACCAAGACTCTTCTTACTTGGCAAATCCTCCGGTGCTGGGAGTTGTGCCAACTCCGTTGCGAGCGACAACGGATCACTTCCAGCACGTACATGTGCCCAAGCCACAACACTGTCATCTCCCACACGTCGCACCACGATGAGTTTGCGCAGAGCGGCATTTGATACTTTAATAGCGTCCTCTACAGTAGCGCGGTATGGTTCGCCACGGAGGATTGCGGCAACGTTAAATGAACTTGCCACGCATGTACGCATCCAATACGGCACAGCTCCACAACCTTCAGAGATATTATTAGCAGATGTGGAGGGTTTACTATACCGACTTTCTGCCTTTAGGGCCTTCATCACACGCTTTTCCTCTTCCATTAACTCCGGTAGAAGAGTGCAGGTGCCTGTCTCGCTCTTAACATCCGCCACCACTGTTGCCGCAACGTTCATACGGGGTTGTAACATACAAACAAGTTTGATCTTCTCCTTTACCTCACCATCAATCTGCTTAAGGAAGGTAGATACCACTTCCTTCTTAGCAGCCAACTCCTCTGACTGTTTGCGCTTTAACTCATCCAGACGTTCACGATTTCTTTGTTGTAGGCGCTGCTCCTCCTTCTTCAGACGATCCTCTTCACGCTTGTGTTGAATCTGCGCACGGAAGGAACGTTCCTGGAGTGTAAACAACTCCCGCTCCGACTGTTCCTGCAACAGCAATTGTGCGAGGAGATGAGTCTTTGGCAATACCCGCACCGCAGGCACTTCTTCACGACGGCGCAACACATCCTTAAGAAACCGTGTCGTATCGAAAGAGTACTGCGAACCGGAAATAGATCCAAACTCCGTTCCTCGTCCACTCACAGAAAACCGTGGGCATCCATTTATGTACGTCGGCGACAGACCAAGGTTGTCATTGCCATTGCGATGTACAGCAATGACATTTCCGTTTGGTGATTCCATGGACATCTTTTACAACGTAGATATCAATAAACAAAGACAAAAAAAAAATAGCTTCCTTCTACTCCTCTTGGTATGAATTACTTATTGAAAATGATGCCGCAGCAGACCGTTTACCACGCACACGAACAAAAACAAATGCCTAAAAATCCGTTAGCTTTTTTGCTTAAAAAAAAAAAAAAAAAAAAAAAAAAAAAAAAAAAAAAAAAAAAAAAAAAAAAAAAACATGTACAAAATACAAAAAAAAACCAAAATTGTCATGAATCAAATCTACATTCGCTCCAACAAATACTAAACCTGTGAAAAAAAAAACAGTCATTTATCTTCCAAAACGCTATACATACAAACTCTTCCAGAACAATATATAAAAAAAAACACTTAAGAGAAGTAAAAAAAGCATAAAGGAACTTACATATTCATTTCTTTAAAAAAAAAAAAAACATACATAGCTACAAAAGTGCAATAATACATCAATTGAGAATAAAAAACATAAAAAAAGTTGAGAAAGAGAGGGGACTGAAAGCGGTTATGGTGATAAAGAGGCTCACAGGCATACACACATACACACTACTGTGTAATCTGTTGCACTGTCTTGCCACGGTACTGTTGGCTCTGCAGCATCTTGGAACGCTTCAGCTCCTCGCGCTCTGCAGCGATCTTCACCTCCTCCTGCTTAGCCAAGTGCGCACGGTACTCGACCATCTTGCTGCGGCGGTTCATGTTGCCATCCTCCACCTCCTCGGCGGGGTGCACAAACTCGATACCAGCGCGGTTCAGCGCGTCCTCCGTGGGGCCGAACATCTCCAGTGCCTGCGCCATCTTGTCCTTCAGCATCTCCAGCTCCTCCTCCACCTGAGCACGTAGCTTGTACAGCTCCTTCTTCGCATCCGAGTATTTCTTTGCGTTGGGGTCGAAGGTCTCAATGGCAAACTCCAACTGGATATGGGTCGTGCGGATGTTGCGGTCGATTTCCTCTAAGCGCTTCTCCTTCTTGTACACCAACTGACCCAGGGTCTTGTACAGGCGGCGGAATGCCTCGAAGTACTCCTGGTGCACCTGTAACCGCAGGTCCGACAGCTCCTCGTTTGTCTTGTCGTGTCGTGACTTGATGGCGCTGCATCCCTCCGCCACCAGCTCTTCCATCATCCCAATACACCGCATTGCGAGGTCGCAGTTGTACACCGACAGTTCCAGCAGCTTCTTGTGCTGCCCGCATACATCAAGGAACTGCTGGTATTCCACCTTGCGCTTCTCCTCACGGTCGTTCTCCTCAATGCGTCGCTTCACCTCCTCGAAGCGTTCAGTTCCAAGTCGCTGCAGCACACGCTCCAGCTCCTGGATACGGCGCCACGCCTCGTCTTGCTTGTCGAGGTTCTCCTGGATGAATTTCTCAGACTTCTCCTTCTGTGACGCGAACCGTTTCATCGCCTCGGCGTCCTCCAGGTCTGCCTTTTGGATGGCATCGTGCAGGTTCTTCAGGTCCTCTTCGCAGCGCTGCTTCAGGCGCCGCTTGGCGTCCTTGATTGCGGACGACTCCTGGAACGACTTCCTCTGCACGTCCTGGATGTTGCTGAACTGCTTGTTCTCATCCTCCGTCTGGCCAATGATACGGAACTTGTCGGCCACCAGCTCCACGAGATGCTCCAGCAGCTGTGCCTTGATGTAGTACTGCTCCTCCGCAATCGCCATCTCACCATCGGCTATCGCCACGTTACGGATCTCCTTGGCCTTCTCAATGGCCGCCAGCTGTGCCTTGATCTGCTCCTCGTTGCCCAGCAGTGCTGTTTGCACAACGGTCACGTTCATGCAGCCCTCCAGGTTCTTCAGCACCGCAACCGGTACCTGTGCCATTTCAGACGCGTCCAGCTGTGAGCGGCGCAGCTCGTCCTCGATCTTATCCAGCTTCGCAATGGCGTTATCAATTGTTCCAGTAAACGACACAGTGCGCGTCTTGTTGTGGTGCTGCTTCAGCTCGTTCAACGTCTTCTTCAGTGCCACAACCTCCATGAACTGTGGTTTATCCTCAGGCTTGTACAGCTCTCGCACAGACAGCTGCAGGCCGCACACGCGCATCAACTTCTTGATGTCATATGCTTCTGTGAGGTTCCACTTTGTGCCACCCTCCACGGCAGCAAGCAGCTCATTCGCCTTCTCATGGGCAGCCTGCAGCTTCTGCTTCTGTGTCTCGCTCCAGTCGGACACATGCAGATCCTGGATGAACTCCTCGTTCGACAGGCAGGAGGTTTTCAACTTCAGGTTGTGGATCTTCTGTTTGCGGGCAGCTTCCAGCGTGACATCCGTCACCTCCGGAACCGCAGGCTGCTGTTGGTCGGCAGGGGACACAACTCCTTCCACTTCCTTCTGACTCATAGTTTGTTAGTTTTTTTTTCCCTTAATTTTACTGTTGTTTATCAACAAATGCTGTGCTACAGGAGAGAAGTGGGAAATAGAAAAAATAAATATGCCTAGGATTTTATTTTTGTTTTGTAATAAAAGAGGAAGTATCAGTTACTTTTATATTTTGTCATTCCTTTTAAGTTTTTGAATAAAAATACAATGTTTTTTTTTGTTGTATATGTGTGTTTTTTTTTTTAGGTAGAAGAAATTTTAGCACGTATATGTCTGTGATTAAACTAGTTGGGCCTCACACTTTTGTCACTGTCTTTATGTGTATTTGCGTGTAGGAAATCGTGTATTTTTTGTACTTGTTGTGGAGTACATCGTTTTCCAACTAATCGCATTGCAGCGGCATGGAATTCACTTGTTGTTGCGCCATTTTGGTACAAAAATGTTACCCAAACCGCAAGGCATTGAATGGAGTGAGCATCATTCTTGTTGAGTCGTGCGATGATCCACGCAATTAAATCGTGTGGTACACGAAAGAAGGATATATTGAGCCAATGTAATGCTAATTCTGGATGTTGTATAAAAGGCTCTAACAATTGCCAGGTGACAGTATGACTGTCATCGTTATTATTAAGTTCTGCAACTGTTTTGAACTGTGAAAGCAGGTGACAATCATATTGAGGTGGCAATGCTCCATGAGTGTCTACTATCTTTTCGGTCAGTTTTTGTGCCAATTGTATTTGGGCCGAAATGAACTGTGGTAGGTCTCGAACAACGGCTGAACTCCACGGCAGTCGTTCTGGTGCGTTAGTAGCTGTAGACTCAGGGTCAAAAAAATCTGAAATAAGAAAAAGTCTTACTGTTGCTTCTGTAAGGCGTGAACGTTCTTGCTGTGTCGTAGCTTCATGGGCTAGAATAAATGCATTACGCAGTAGTAACCGTGACCAAGATCGCTGTACACCTGTAAGCTTATCGTCGTTAATAGCGAGGAGGACACCACTCACGACAGCCCACCGCATTCGATGTAGCGAATTACTATCTGTAACATGTGTTGCTAACACCCGCGACACATACCACATATACCCACGCTGTTGATAAGATGCATTAGTTGGTGTGGCGTGCTCGCTGGAGTGCTGGTCTTGTTGCTGCAGATGAGTCCGTAGTTCCTCAATGGTACGAATTGATTGCGATATTTGCTGCTGATATTTGTGCTTCCACTGAGGTTGCAATGTGAATCCATGTTCTTCAATAAGACTGGGGAGCTGTTCCATTTCCTTGTGTAGCGCTAAAGCAGTGGGACCTGATAAGGGTGTTATATTAGACTGTACAAAGTCCATCCACACTGCAGCCGCCACACCATTAGCTCGTGCAAAGTGATGTCGACCCCAATGATATTGCTGTGCAAGTAAAACACTGTCATTTACGCGCGTTCGCGGGTCCATACCAGCTATTCGTTCATAGTTACTATGTGCCTCGCGGTCACTGTTTGGTGTTTGTGTAACAACAACTTCCATCACCCGTGCTGTGACTCCAATAGGCTGTGTATGATTGTTATTTCTGTCACTGTTACTGTTTTTACCATTTCCACTGTTATTATTATCATCACTAAGAAGGGCGAGGATAGCACGAAGGATACGAGCCCCGCTTGCTGCGGCGATGGTGCCGTTCTGCGGGTGTACATCTGCACGATTGGGGACGGGGAGGCACCGACGGGCCGTTGAGTCCCGCAGCGGCCGGCCGCCGATGACAGTCCGCACGAGACGACCGCCCGCCGGGAGCCGCATGGCGACTGCAGCGACTGCCGCGATGGCGACTCCATCGAGTTGCAACCACAATTCCCCCGTTCCTCTCTTTTTCTCTTTCATTTCCTCCTTTTCTTCTTTTTCTCTCTTTTCGTTCTTTTCATGAGGCTTTTGGGCGGTGTAAAGGGCGGTGGCGGCAAGACGTAGGGACTTGTACGCCCACCCACCCTCAAGCAGCAGGCGCAATAAATGTCCAACGGCATCTGCGGCGACCATCACAGAACCGTGCGGCGGTAAATGATCAACACATTCCACACCATTACTCTCATCATTTTTGTGGTGATTCCTCCTGTTTTTCCTTGACGCCCACGTAGAGTTCCTGTTGCCTTTGTTAGTAGTAGTAGTAGTGTTGGTGTTGGTAATGGATTTATTCCTGCGACGGGCTATATCACTCTCTGTACGTTCCTGGTACTCCATGCGATGCATCATGAATTCCTCCATTAGTAGTTGTCGTCGTGTTTCCACCGTATTACTTTCATCCTGCAGGGCTGAGAAAATTGCTAACGCTTCTTGTGCATATGGACGTATACTCTGGCGTAGCCTAATCCCTCTCTTACTAGCATTATTACGGCTGGTGACGCTACTGCTAATGTAAAGACGTCGCTCTCGTTCAAGAGATTCTAGAGGTGAATCTACATCTCCACCTCTACTAAAAAGTACAGCTTTAAGTGGACTCCAATGTAGTTGATATGTATTACTGGCTTCTCTACCAATATGTAGGAGAAACACATTTAGTGCTGATACCACAAATGAATGCCTAATAACAGGAAGATGATGTTGTGCATAACCGATTGCAGTGTAGTTTTCCATTTGATGTGGTGCAAACATTTGCGCATCTGTCCATGCTAACCATCCATTCGCGCGCAGTAGCGGATGTGAAAAGTCCTCTTCCACATCCTGGGCTAACTGCCGTGTTATACCTATTATCGCAGAGCGAGCAAAAGCAAAGAGAGATGTACTCTGACGAAGAATACGCAGAGAAATAGTAGAAAGGAAAGACTGGAGAAATACCCAGCAATTTATATACTGTGTATGTACTGTATCACCTGGCCAAAGAGTATTATTACCTTTCGTATGAGCCAGTAGAAGTAATTTATATAAAAGAGATCTTTGAATAGTTGCTCCTGTAATTGGGGAAACCCTATTTGATGCCGGAATACGTGCAAGAAGAGTGGCTTGCTGTAATAATAATATTGCCGACCATTGATGAGAGTTCTTTGAAAGGTCATTCCCCTCACTAAAGATATCGAACATCTCAAGACGATGTTGAAGTAGAACAGTAGATGCTTCCTCAAAAAGTTCTTGCGGTGTTGATTCTACAATTTTTTTCTTGTGGTGTGTATCATAATAGTGCTGAGCCGCACGACACAAGATCCACTTAGTCAATGGTGTACAGAGAGCGATACGTGACCCCGATCTATTATTATTATCATCGCATTCAGTAATATAACCACGAAAAATAGAAAGTACCCGACGAAGACGCTGTTCACTAGAATCATGTAATATCTGATGTTCCTCTCCTTGTTGTTGTTGTTGTTTCTTTTCTACTTCTTCCATCTCTCCTTCCAAGAGTTGCGTATGACTGTTTTGCATAGATGTTAACTGACGTGTGAACATCTCATCAAACGTCTCTTCCTCTTCGTTATTTATATTTTCTACTGCCATTAGTCCACTCAAACCCAATTCTCGCTCCACTGTAAGAATACCTCGAGAAGATTCAAAGTTTACTGCAAGATCAACAGCACCCATCCCATCAGAGAGTACTTGCTCAAGATATTGCTGCAACTCTTCTACCGACAATTCTTTTCCGCTTAACTTCCGTTGAATCTCCTCTGCTACATCTACTGTCAAAAGATCCCAAAACATTTGCAAAAGTGTACCCATCCATGTACAACTCTCTTGTACCAACAGCAATTGTTCTTGTTTCCCACCCAAATCAGGGTTATCCTCCGCGGTATGAAAAAGACAATGGGCACTTATCTCTGTCCTCGCCGTACCCGCTAGATTACCATGCCACCACGGGCAACAACCACTCACGGCATCATCACAGCGACCATCTCTCAACCACATCACACACACCGTTGATGGATACATCACAAATGGGCACAACGTGGTGGCACCAGCATGCACAGCACAGCCGCCCTGATGTACACATGGGTGTAGATTTCCTTCAGATCCTAATACACGTTCTAATCGTCGTCTACGACGTTCAGCACGCCGTTTACTTTCTGATATCTGATGGATAGTTGTACTATCATTTACCGCTGTTCCAAGAGAAGTCCTACCACCATTTTTATCAATAGTAGTAACAGAAGAAATATCCTTTTCCAAGATAGAAGAGGGCATTGAAAATGCCTCTCCAGAGTGATGCCGCAATGCACGATGCAGCAATGCACTACTTCCACTCTTGACAGATTTCTTTGTCTCGTCAGGAGCACCATCTTCTTTCTGGATCTCTTCTTTAGGTTGTCGTACGTATGCAACAGCATTCAGAGGGAGAAATTCCTTACATTCCCCATCTTGTTGTCTTTGTAATGAGTCATTCCACTTTTTAGTGGCTTCAGCTCTTGCTGCCATTTCAGCAAATTGACGAAGATCATTGCTAGATCCTTGAAAACGAACTTCACGGCGGTCAAAGTCTGCCCCATATGTTCTTCTCTGATTCGTCGCATCTTCGTCTAGACCAAGAATATCACGTGATCTCTCTTCGATAGAGCGATCAAAGACATCAAGTGATACCCCGTTGCGGCGCAGACGGGACTCTGGAATGGTCATTCCAACATCATCGCGTGCGGGAGAACGAACAGTGGAACTTTCATTTCTTTTCTTTCCCCTATGTCTTCTTGCAGAAGTGCGAGAATCATATTGTTGTTGGAGTACCAAACGCAAGGAAGATATGCACCGCCGCATACCCAACTTGTAAGGTCCCTAACGGTAGTCATTAAAAAAATACAGAATATCAAGCACAAAAAAAAAAAAAAAACAGAAAACGAAAACAATTATAATAGCATCAAAAGAAGTAAGAATAATTCTATCAGGCAGACTCAAAAAAAGAGTGAGTGAGAGAGAGACATATATTTTTCCTATCAATGGTAAGGAATAACTTATAAAAACCCAATAATCAATTTGGGTAGAAACTAAAAATAATGACATTTAAACTGCGTCATTGACGCATAGTACACGAATAGTACATTATAGACACAGCAGTGAAAAACAAAGAGACATTAAAAAAGATTCCATGACACATAGTAAGGAAGTAATACCTATCAAATCAAGATAGTTTCGCGACCTTTTTACTAGTTTTCGCCACGTGATTATGAACGGCATCAGTTTTAGTAGTAATAGCATCAAGGTGCCTATTATGTTGATCTAGAAGTTCACCTTGTAGGAGGGCCTGTTGTCGCAGGAGTCCAACATTGTATATCAATGAATCAATCATTTTATCTTCTTCCGTAGTAAGCGAAGAACATCCCACTTTTTCTTCTTGCTTCTGTTTTGTTGGTATTTCGGGTTGAACAGAGATCTGGGCACCCACAGGAGCACTGAGAGTGGTAACTACACCTGTATTTTCGTCCTCAGGATCTGTCTTCTGTCGCAGTTTCGACCTAAACCAATTTATAACTCTCGCTCTTCGTGAGAAACCCCGAAGTGTGCGATCACTCGTTTTCATGTTTTCTTCCATATCGTCCAGATGTTGACTGATCTTCTCCATTTGCTCTCCCTGCATCTGCAGTTCCCGTGTGGTTGAGAGCCCTGTTTCAATAGCTGACTGTGCATGTCGAGATGCCTGTCGCAGCATATCCAAGGTAGAGACAGCACTATCCGCCGTCGTCTGGTTCCTCACACCGTCAGGAGTTCTGCCAATCTCTAATCCCGCATTCCGCATGGCCAATTCTTCTGCATTCGGACTCAACATCATCTCCCGGCGTTGCCGCAGTGGGGAGCCATCACTACTACGACTCATCCCTTTTTCTTTTTTCTTTTTTTTTTTGATGCGTTCGATCCAAACGGTGAGTGTCTTTTAAAAAAGAGAGTCCACACGGTACCCCTCACTTCACCCTTCACCCCCTGCAAACACACCTGTACGCATAACACAAAGAAAGATAGAAAGAGAGAAATGGAAAAAAAAAAAAAAAGAAAAAAAAAATAATAAGAAAAAAGGAACAAACAACGGAATGCGATAGGCCTTCAGTAGGGACTGCAAATTGTGTACAGTACAATGTACATTCGGAGAAAGACTAAATAAACTGCAGGTGTGTATGTACGTATCCATATTTAAATGAAAAGAGAAAAAGAAAAAAAAAAAGCGCACTGCGGCATACAAAATGAAATTTAAAAAAGAGAAAAGCGGAATAATAAAATCTCAGAAGAGAAAAAGAAGATCCAGCATTTTGAAAGAGAGTTAGAATTACACACCCAAGTACAATTCCCCAGAAGGAAAAAAAAGAGAAAAACAGAAAAAAAAAAACAAGAGAAAGAGAGAAAAAAAGGTGCAGACCACCCTCCCCCCTTCCAACTTCTCTAGTGGTGTGGATCTTTCAGTGATCAGGATCTAAGTGCATTTAGTGATTATTTTATATCTTCTTCCCTTGTCCTAAAGAACCATCCCTATCACTATTCTTCTTTTTATTCTACTCGAGTATTACAAAAGGCACAAGAAACGCTTTGTTTCTTCTGACAATCTTAACTTTTTATACACACACACACTCACTCACTCTATCTCACTTTTTTTTTTTTTATTTTTCATAAGAGCAAACAAAAACAGGCATACAAATACACACACACAGATATATATATATATCATTAATTATGCCGCTGTTGCTGCTCTTACTACTGTTACTGTAATAGGCGATGGTATTGGTAAACAAAGGAATCAGAGATTAAAAAATTTATCCATCTACAAAAACAAAACAAAAAAAAAAACACTCAGGAAAGACCATATAACGCGTGGAATCATGTAATCGATACCGAAAAAAAAAAAAAAAACATGAGTAAAAACAAGAAAAAAAAACTCTAGCACATACAGGAAATCGAATCAAAAAAAAATGTACAAGATAGTGATACACAAGGGTACAGGAAGAAACATAGAAAGGTCACAAACAGTGCAGGGGGACCTACACGAAGTGAGCCAAGATTAAAAAGAAAAAAAAAGAAAAAAAAAACTCTGTTTTGTACTGAAATTATAATCACACCCATAGTAGGGGCTGTGGAATTAATGTTTTTTTTTTTTTTTTTGTTGGTAGGGGAAATTAGATATCACCTTTTAAAAGTTAATTTAACCAACCATACCTGTTGCTGTTCTCTTATTAATATTTTGTATTGTTTATTCACCACCATTTTTTTTTCTTATTTTTCTAAACCGTAACTGGTAAGCAAGATTAACATGAAAAAAGTACTTATTACAATACCATAAATGAACTCAAAAAGAGATCAAATCGCAAAAAAGGGGGTAAGACACAGAAAGACAAAACATAGTAAGAAAAAATCCAGTTAAAAAAAAAGGTTAAGAAGAATAAAGAAAGCTTAACAAAATTAAAATTAAAAAATGAGTTTATGAAACTCAGTACAGAGATAAAGCTATATTGGGGATGCCAATTCTGCTACTCTCTCATGAAACAAAGAAATCATCTTCAACCCATTACCCATCTACACCAGTTTCTTCACATATGCTTTTACCCACAAAATCAATAACTAGTGACACGAGGACCGGACACCATTCTCAAGATCAATATCCCTCTTTCATCCCGGGATGTTTGGCCATTGGCGAAGAACGCGAAACGCTGCGCTTCATGTCATTCTCTTTATTTGAGTGGTCAGCGAGAGTGTGGGAATTATGCGGTAGTGCATCTGGTGATGCGGCCCGCGAGACGGATGCATCACTCTCTGTGTCAACTTCCGCAGTCTCGGCAAGCACACCTTGTGCAGAGTGTACAAGATTCATGACAGCAGCAAGTCGGTTCCGGCTTGCACGCTTTGTTACCTTAAGCAATTGACGTAGTTTACCAGTCTCATCAGTTGCCTGCTGTTTTGTCTGCTCCAGTTGTTTCTGCAGCATTTCCACAGCTCCCAAGAGCTGTAGCCGTGCCTCTGTAGCGTTACTGTAGTCTGCCATATTAGCAGTAACGAATGTGCTATATTCCTCTAGAGCTTGCACTTGTTTCTCACTGAATCCATCAAGTGTATTTGCGTATGCACCTCGGGTATACTCTTCGACATTTATCATGTAATGATTAAGCTCTTCAATACGTGCGATAGCATTATGAAGCTCGGATTCAAGTGTCTTTATACGTTTTTCATCTTCAGCTGACTTCTCCTCATTCAACTGCCGTTCTGCATCCGTCTTGTTACGCAGGTTATCCAACTCTGCTTCATAAGCAGCAATTTCTTCCTCCATCTGTGCTTCATTTCTTCGCAACTCCTCCCCCATATTGTTCAGCTGTGATTGCAGCTCCGCCTGCCTCTCCTCAGCAATACGAGTATCATTGGCATAGCGCTCGCTCAGCTCCTTTAAGGCCTCTTGGGTCTCCTGAAGTCCCTCTTCCGCTGCGGCCAGTTCAGTCTGTTTGTTTTCCAGCTGTGATTGCAGTTCTGTCTGCCTCTCCTCAGCAGTTTGTGTCTCATTGGCGTAACGCTCCTCCAGCACCTTCATTGCGCCCTGTAATTCATCGAGCTGTTGTTCACGTTGCGCAATCTCTTCAGCAAGCCCACGAATGGTCTCATCACGCTCAGTGGATGCGGCATCGTATGCAGCCTGTTTTTCGTTAAGATCGTTTTCCAAACGCTCAACCTCACTCTGCCACTGTAGAATCTGCTTTCTAAGATCGGCTTCCATATTCTCCATCTGTGAT
>NW_021639852.1:87640-87911 GCF_002087225.1 Trypanosoma theileri | reverse complement strand
TCTGCCTCTCCTCAGCTGCCTTCGTCTCATTGGCATGGCGCTGTTGAAGTTCGCTCAAAGCCTCCTCAGTGTTCTCCAGCTGTTCTTGTGTCTCCGCCAGTTCAGCCTGTTTGTTCTCCAGCTGTGATTGCAGTTCCGTCTGCCTCTCCTCAGCAGCTTTCGTCTCATTGGCATGACGCTGTTGAAGTTCGCTCAAAGCCTCCTCAGTGTTCTCCAGCTGTTCTTGTGTCTCCGCCAGTTCAGCCTGTTTGTTCTCCAGCTGTGATTGCAG
>NW_021639852.1:82083-87475 GCF_002087225.1 Trypanosoma theileri | reverse complement strand
CCAGTTCAGCCTGTTTGTTCTCCAGCTGTGATTGCAGTTCCGTCTGCCTTTCCTCAGCAGCTTTCGTCTCATTGGCATGGCGCTGTTGAAGTTCGTTCAGAGCGTCGTGTGTCACCACAAGTTTTTCTTCTGTTGTTGTCAACTCGGATTCCATGTCTTCCAATTGAGATTGGAGGTTGGCTTGTTTCTCTTCAGCAATCTGTGTCTCATTGGCATAACGCTCCTCTAGAGCATTGAGCGCGGCTGCTGTTTCCTCAAATTGTTTTCCACGTGCTTCTAGATCAGCCTCAAGAACACGGATGACTTCTTCACGGTTAGCCATAGCAGCATCAAACGCATTTTGTTTTTCTTTAAGTTCAGCATTTACCCGGTTCAATTCACCTTGCAGGTTCTGGACTTGTTTCTGGAGTTCAGCCTCCATATCAGCAGATGCATCTTCCAATTCTTTTAACGCAGCTTGCAATTCTTCAATATGATTATCACTCTTACGTAACTCTTCCTTCTTGTGGGAAAGTTTTGCAGTGAGTTGTTCAATTTTAGCGTTGGCCTCATCCAACAATTGCCTGAGTCTGGCCAGCTCAGATTCATACTCACCGACTTTCTGGGACATCGCCTGATCATGCTGAGACTGCTTTTCCTTCATCATTTCAGTATATTTATGAAGATCCTCAGCCATAAGCATTTCCATAGCATCCTCATGTTCCTCCTTCATCTCTTGCATCTTTGTATTGAGCTCCTTCATCTCCTCTTCCAGTAACACTTCATTAGGATAGAGGATACGACGCTGCTCCTGCAATTGTGCGTCAGCATCAGCGAGAGCCTTCTGGTAGCCTTCAAGTTCCTCTTGCAGTCGAGCGATGATTTCATCATCCGTAGCTTCCATGAGTTGTGCTTCCAAAATGGCAATCTTCTTTAGCAACTGCTCAATAGTATTCTGTAATTGGAATTCCGCAAAGAGTGCCTCCTTCTTTTTGAGGTAGGCATCTCGTAACTCTTCACTGAGCTTATCTGCATCATCTTCCCTGGCATCAACAGGCTTTACGGTGTTAATCTTTGCGTGTGTTGTCATTTGTTTAGCGCGATCTGCAAAACGTAGTGTTTGTACACTAAGATGGGCATCACGAACACTTGGTGCGATGGTAACCACCATTGCTGACACACTGTTTCCTCCAAGGTATTCCTTTAGAAGTTTAGTTAACGTACTGTTACGAAATTCTGGAATATTTTGATTGTACCCCTTACGAGTGGCGACAGCCTCAATACAGGAGCCAAGTGCGAGCAAGGACAAGTTAATGTTACGTGCTTGTTCAAAAGGGAGACCCGTTTCTGTATGAGCCAATTTAATTCGTTCACTTCCGGCAAGATCAGCGAGAAGAATCTTGGAAGCACGTGGTGCGATATCTGCGGATTCAAAATTGGTCTGAACCTCAAGCTGAAACAAGGTATGAGCACGAGAGGAACGATCATGAATAGCAGTGGCAGCAAAAGTACGTAATGGCTCTGCTTTCTTTAACAAGGCAGACACATCCTCATAACGACGTACAGGAACAGCCTTTGCTCCAACCACATGGAAAGAGTTGTCACCGTAGTTATTTCGAATTGTTACCATTTTACGGTGATTAAGTAAATCAAAGACATCTTCCAGGTATACCTCTAACATAGATACAGATACACGGTACGTAATACCTTTCTGTGAACTGGCGGCTGCACGTTCAAATATCATTTCACATACACGTGGAATAAGACCTTGATCTGATGAACCAAGCGAATTTGCAGGTCCGAATGCTGTATATGTTTTACCACTGCCAGTCTGTCCGTATGCCATGATGGCAGCATTATATCCTGCCAGTGCATTTTCAACCAATGGTCTTCCAATAACCTCAAAAACGTCTTCCTGGGAAGAAAAGGATTTTTCACTGGCCATATCATTACTCCAAAACGTTCCATCAAAGGTAAAAGTAAATCTTCCCTTTTTAGGTACCTGAATATCAACAGTATCATCCTTCATGCGTACTGCCAACTGTCGTTGATCCTCTGCAGTTTCATTCGCTGCAAAAGCACGTACACGTGCATAAACATTAACACGTCCGTTTCCACCAGTCTTGCCTGAGAGTTGTTTCATGGGCGTAGCATTATTATTATTATTGTAGAGACTGGTATTCACAGAAGAGATACTGGCATTTGTTCCTGTACGCCTGAAGCTATCTGGGCGAGGGAGTCCTGGTCCTGTTTGACGTGCTGACGATGGTGCCCCGCTTGTTGGTCGTGGGGGCCGCTGCGACATTGGGGTCGCCGAGCCGGTGGCTTGTCGCCCGCTGGCGCTTCCCGCTGGGCCGGGCGTCGCTGTTCGCATGGGCGTCGTGGTCCGCAGCGGAGTGCCGGCGGTGGGTGGGCGGGGCGGCACGGAGCGGCCGGAGCTCGGCGCCATTCGGCTGGAGTTGGTTCGCTTGAAGTCCATATCTCTCTCTCTCTCACTGTCGGGGGAAGAAGTGTAAACGTACAGGTATTTTTTTTTTTTTTTGTTGTTGTCTAGGGTACAATTATCACGGAAAGAAACGTAATACAGAAGAAAAAAAAATAGGCCAAAAAAAAAAATTTTTTTTTTTATATATAATATAGATCTACTTGAGTTAAGAATGTGGGGGGTCTACGGTGAAAGATTGGGTTGTAGGTTGTATGCTTGGCTTTTATTTAAATTTGTGAGGTAGATATATATATTGATATTATAGAAAAGAGAAGAAAAAAGAAGAAAGAAAAAAGAAGAAAGAACAATGGTTTAATCATGCATAACTCAACATATGTGTACTGTACTAATGTAAATGAATACAGATACCTTCGCCTTTATCTATCTAATCTCAGTGTGATTTGTCATGTACACACACATAGATAGATAGACAGATGGATAGATAAAGAGAGAAAGAGAATTCTCTTTTCCCTCTGGCATAAAAAGAAAAAAAAAAATTTCGTATGGTTTAGTAGCGCATCTACAGAGCAAGTACAAAGAATCAAATTTTGACAGTCCACACACACACAGACAGAGACACAGACATATGCACACACCGAAGTAAACACATATTCACTAACTCACTCACTCACTCATAGACAGAGAATACATACATGCATAACCATATATATATATCTACACGTTCATATATACAAGAATGCATAACTTACAAATACGTTGGCAACAATACCAATCACTATACTTTTTTTTTTGCTTATGTGTTGTTGTTCAACGATGAAACAATTGAAAAAGAATGAAAAACAATAGTATACCTCCTCCATGGAAAAAAAGGGAAAAAACGCCAACGAACGAAACAATGCTACTTACCCCAGATATATATATATATATATATATATTCTCATTTCCTTTTCAACTTGACTCCGTTAAAAGGTGCAAAAGGTGAGAAGGTGATTTTCACCTTGCTTTATTTTTTGAATTTTTTTTTAAAATATAATCTTCCAAAATTTTCCTTCTGTGTATATATATGTGTGTGTGTGTGTGTAAGTGTGATTTTCTTTGTGTGTTTTGTGGATGTACCTAGTTTTTTTTTTTTCTTCTTCTTCTTCTTCTCATATTTCTTCCGCTTATGAACGGGAATCTCCAAAACGGTGAATTAAGTACTGTCTTGTCAATTTTGCCGTTTGTGCTGCTTCTGTGGCGCCTTGAGAACCAAACGTCTGCATTAATGCAGAAACAACGCGGGGGATGGACGTGTTCAGTACAATGGTTTGATTATTCACGAGAACCCCGTCATTCACTGGGTAATACAGCAACACAGATCGTACTTTTATAGTAGAGTCAATCTTTTGTATATTTCTCTTAGTACGTTCAAGAAGAATTGCTTTAGCGGGTACCAAACCGTCTATATCCTTAAACTTAGCTAATACTTCTGGATCATTGATTTCACTTACTTTCATTTGAATTGTAACACTGAAGACAAATTTAATAACTGTCTTTACTAGTCGAAACGTATAAGGTGTGTCAGGTTCTTCAAATTTGTTGTTACCAGGCTGACAATTACGCTGATAGTCAAGAGAGGATAAAACTTCTGCCGTAAGATTTGAAAGTCGCACACCTGGAAGAATATACATAGCCTTTACAAGAATACCAACATACTTTGATCGTTCCTCAGGTGAGTATATATCGATTTTAGGAACATTATTTTCTTGTACCTCATCAGCGAAACTAGTGATATTGATAAAGGTATCAATAATCTCTAGTGTATCCTGGCTTACCTCTGCAATAGCAGAACATACAAACCTGAAGAAGGCATTTCCTGCATTAAGATGATTTGCTGCACCTGGTAGTGAAAGAAAATCCCATGTGTTAGTTACAACTTGCGCCTGAACACCACCTGTAATGCTAATCTCTCGGGCTGTTAATGCCATCATTTGATAATGTTCAGCTACCACTGTATTCTTTGGTTTTTCCTCTACATGTTCTCGTGGGGAAAATCCTTTTTCTCCAACGTTATCATCTGGAGTAACTGCAAAAGGTTCACCGTTTATCTTATCCCCATTATTTCCATCTACCTCCACATCAATATCCTTGGCATGAATGACAAGTACTTCTCTTCCATTTCGTTGTTTACTCTTCACTGGTGCGGTACGGAATTGACGAATTGTCGGTACCACACGTTTTAATGCCATGTGAATAAGTGTCATGTTCATTTTCCAGGCACCAAATATTTCTTGACGTGACATTTGTTCAAGTTCTGCCAATCGTGCGAGACGTTCTGACCATGTGGAGGCCTCTGCAAGATATCGATTTTGTTCCTTTGTAAATGTGTCTGCGTTTACAGATCCTGCACGTAATCGAGATCGGCTGGCGGGGTTGTGAGCCACAAAACTCTCCTCTAATATATTACAGGGTTCACATATACTTAAATGCAAAATATCACTCACAAATCGATCCACGTCTTCTGTTAATACTTCATTTCGTCCATTCGTCATAAGACTTCTTCCAGATTCATCTCGAAGTGTACTGGAAAGTTCTTGGTTTAGGCCATCTGCCAGAGTAGCGCTGCACTCACTTACGGTGTGAATACTTTGGTCTAGTGTGTTACCGTGACTTCCTTTTGTACGATTCATTGTGAGGTTGAGTGCACCTGAGGGCACTACGTAGTCAAACTCGACGGTGGGCACTGCTGGAACTGCCACTGTCGGCTCTACTTGACTATGCTGCCGCCCAGCGTCGTCCACAACGGGCATAGCATTCTTGTCACAACAGATGCCCATTGCGTCGTATGAGGGGACGTTAGTTAAGGCAAATGAGGTTTCAAGAAGTAGAAATAATATTATTAGTAATAGTAGAGTAATAGGAATAGTAAATAACAATGGCAATTACAATAACAATAACAATATTATTATTATTATTATTATTATTATT
>NW_021639852.1:78397-81423 GCF_002087225.1 Trypanosoma theileri | reverse complement strand
TCTTCTTCTTCTTCTTCTTCCTCTTCCTCATCATTCTTGTTTACTTCGGTGCGGGTTTGCTATCAGCACACTCAAGGAGTTCCCTAGTAACTCCAAAAGGTACACGGCAGAGTGTCTCATCACTCTCTACAAACACCACATTATCATCTTTTGCATTCATGGCGAGAATATTATGTCGAATGGCCTCCGCGTGATAAAATCCCCACGGCAGAATTACTTCACCGCCGCATCCAAGCCGCGCCCACTCCACACATCTTTGTTGTGCGGCTCTCGCAACTTTCGCCTCTCGTTTTTGCCGCACTGCCGGTTGTGCGCCGAGTTGACTGACGGGAATGTCAATAGTCATATCGGCATTCTTCTCATCACTACTGTTCTCCTCACGGAGAATGGCTAACACCTCTCGCATGTTGAGATCCGCATCATTGCGGAGATGAGCGCCAACCAGTGCGGCCATTTTTGGTCGGAGATAACACTCCTGCAGCCGTACAGTTGCGGCGGCCTCTTTAAGGGCATCATATCGCACCGCCAACTCTTCACATATCACCCGCATTGTTTCTTCTGTGTAGAGAGTGTTCGTGTCGGCTTTCTTCAGCAGCGCAGTGCGGAGATCAGCGTTGTGGGAAATTTGAAAATACTCCTCCATTTGTTGTACTTCGACATCCTCATCATCGCAGATGCCCTCTAGTAGAATCACAACATTATCCCGCTCCTTTACAGCCTTTACCATGTAATCTAGTACCTTATCGTAGAACTGTAGTGAGGCCACATGCAATGTTGGAATGAGTGTAATAAATGGTGTTTTGGTTAATGATGATGATGATGTTGAGGATGATGTGGATCCGTTTGATACTGGCTTAGCTAATAAACGTGACCAACGGCTTCCAGTGATGATAAGTTCATCAAGAGGTGAATACAGAAGTCGTACACGGCGTAGCATCACTATTATCTCCTCCCCTCAATCTATATATATATATTTGTTCCTCCTTTATTTTTCTTTATTTTACTATATTCGGTTTTTTTTTTTTTTTTTTTTTTTTTTTTGCTTTTTCTGCTCTTCCTTCCGTCTTCTGTAGTTGATTTATATATATAAACGTATGAGTTTCTACTTCGATGGGTCAGAGAACACGAACAGGCAAGATTAATTTCTCAGCACCCTACTCGCCTTCAGCAGCCAAATATATATATATATATATATATATATACCAAGAAGAATTTAAACGGGGGATAAAAAAAAGAACACAAGTTCAAAAAGAACGAAAAAAAAAAAAAAAAATTAGATTACTCGAAGTATGAAAAGAACAACAAAAAACAAAAAAAAAAAAAAACACATGTGAAATAGGACTCTTTAGGAATACGAGTGAGTCACACCTCATCCCTCCTTAAAAAAAAAAAAAAAATAGTAATAGATATAAGGATAGAAATTCATTGTCAACCATCTTGCGCACAGTGTTCACGAAGTTTAGGCAGCAAGTGGTTTACAATACGAGATTGATATTCCGCCCGAAGACCCGAGACTTGCTGCAGTGCTGTGCAGAACTCCATCGCCTCATCTCTCGTACTCGCAATATCCCGCCGACTGAGTTCCTGCACCGCAGCCCCTACGGCCGCATCTGAAACGAGTCTTCCTAAAGGTCCGAATAGTTGTAGTAACGCTACAAGTTCAGAGTAAGTGTACTGCCCTACGGAGGCGATAATCTTTGCAGAGAGGAGATGAAGACAGCGAGAGATGCGTGGGAGGGATTCTGTTAGTTGAGATACATTTCCATCCAGATCTTCCACAGCTCTGTAGAAAACTTCTAAATGTTGAAGTTGTGCAAAAGGTGACATGTAAGAAGCAGCAGACTCCAATAGTGTTACCATTTGATCTGTAAGCTCTTGTAATACATGCATGAGTGCTGATTTACGCTGAATCGCAAACTGCAATTCCTCTAAACGACTATTTGTGAATACATCCTGTGAAGATGCGGATGAGGCTAATGAGATTCCTGTTAGATTATCACCAGAGGAAACGAGACACATGGAAGTAAAATCATCCATATACACCCTAAAGACACTAAGCAACTCGGTTGGTGTAAAATCGGTTGCAAGAAAAACTACCCGTTCTTCCATGGCTTGTGAAAAGGAATGTGTATTACTAACTGCCCCAAACATCATCGCCGTTGATCTCGCACAACTCTCATCTAATCGATGAAGAAATTGATGTACTGCATCACTCTCTATCTTCACATCTAATATCTCTCGCATTTTCAACGATGTACACATCACGGCAATATCCATTAAAGAGAGTGTATCTATTCCAGCCACGGCCGTCTGCCGTATCTTTTCAAACAAGGATTCAAACTCCTCTTGCATAGCGGGAGTGGATGCGCCTAACATATCCATCAACTCCACAGCCTGTGATGGTGTGAGACCACCACTTATTACTTCCGGTTCAAATGCCCGCATTAAATTATGCACAAGTTCCTGCGGTGTTGTCTCATCACACGCCGCTGTTACTCGCATACATTCTTCTAATGAAAGATCCGGCACGGCGTCCACAAGGGCACGGGCCACATGTTGATAAAGCATACTTCCCTGTTTTCGCAGAGAAGGTAAAGATATGAAGAGATGTACAAGTTCTGCGGGTCCTAATTCCTCCAATTTCAACAGTAATTCATCCATCACTCTATCCATCTGCGCCGTATCCCAAAAACCAAAGAAAGAACCACACTCAACATATGCAATCATATCCTCTGGACGGGAATGACGAATATCACAGAGTTTTCCAGAGAAGTATTTATACTCCCCACGAAGAAGGTTCTGTTCATGAAAGTCATTTGTGTCAAGATAGCGTGCCTTTACACGCACCATACGCCGCGCAACATCTGCAATGGGCAATGGACGTTCAGAGAGTAAATAACTGCGCTTGGCGTGCTCTAACTCTACAAGTGTGCTCTGCCGCCAAAATACATATCCAGGTGTACGCTTACTCCACCGGCACAGTGTACCCAGAAGCATGGCGATATATATATATATATATATATATA
>NW_021639852.1:40413-78160 GCF_002087225.1 Trypanosoma theileri | reverse complement strand
ATATATATATATATATATATATATATATGTAAACGACTCTCACAGGTTAGCGATGCGTAGCAACAAGAAGATCACGTAATTCTTTTTTCGTTTGTCTCGTATTGCTACCGTGTGGAATCACTAAATCACGCAACACTAACACATAATGCTCCATCATATCATCATTCTCTTCTTCACCAAAGTAAACTTCCACTCCAACTACATACGGTACTCCTTCCTCTAGACATGTGTAATTGGATAACTGTTCTCCCAACACATCCTTCTTACAGAGAGCCCAATAACGTTGCAAGAGTGTAATTTCCACCGCATCCATGTGATCCAAATCTCTATCTGGATTTAAATCTATTTCTAGAGATATCGTGATGGGTGGAGTGGAGGAGAGAACCCATGAATTAGCAATACCAAGAGCAAGTAATGAATCAAGTGGGAGAAATGTATCATCTGGACACTCTTGCATAAGTTCTCGAAGAAGACTTTTATTCTTATATGAAGTTGTTGTAGAATTCGATAATGTTAACGCCCGGTCTCGTGGAAGATTTTTAAAACCTGAGGCATGTGCTATAAACCAACGAAAAGGTTGTCGTGCAAAAGGGAAACTAGATATACCATTACTCTTATTACTATTATTATTAATATTATTATTATTATTATAAGCCATAGTAGTAGTAGAAGTATCTCCGCTATCACCATAGCGAAAGGCTTCTGGAGCCATACAAGTTAAAACACCAGCACCATGAAAGATGTCTCGTTCAATAGTTGCGAAAACTCTCAAACGTCGATGCTCTACAGAGAAAATAGGAGCTGTCATTACAATAACTGGATTTAACTCACGAATAACTGGAGTAGGGGGTATTACTGGCACTGCAACTGGAGGAATTGGTTTAAAATTCATAATATTGTTTACGATAGGCTTCTCTTTCGGTATTTCTTCCAATGTAGTAAAATTGGGTTTTAATAAACTTTTCATATTAGAAAATAAAGAAGGGGATGGGACTAAAGGCGGTATTTGGTGATTATCTTTTATTCTATTGGTGTGAAGTAAGTGGTATTGGCTCCCACCTTTACTTATTTGCTTCTTCTCTTGTATTATCTTTAACTGCTCTCGTATCAAACTCCATAGTTTCTCATCCTCATCATCATCCTCAAACTCATTATTATTATTATTGTAATTATTTCCTTTTTCATTGAAGGTATTGTGAATCTCTTTACTGTGTAGATAAATCTTTTCTACAGTAGAGGCTGTCTGAAGAAGTTCTTCTGTTGCAATGTCATTAGCCTCACGCAGCATCATCATCATAATACGAGAAAGTAAATGAGAGTTGGCAGTAAAGGAGGAAGTATGCATAGAAACTGAAAAACTCTCATTAAGATCATTTCTCCTAATAGAGTTTTCAACCATTCTTCTTCTTGTTGTTGTTGCTCCTCCCCATTGTGTAAATGTATATCCTTCTCTATTCCTCTCTACTTTTCCCTTTTCCTCTTCCATTGGTTTATTTACTATAGACGATAAATACTCATCCTGGTTCACATCATTGGCCTTCCACCAAAGTGATTGGGCCTCTTGTTGAGATGTTTCCTCCCATATTCCCTGCGTTGCGGGTGGCTCACTATCAAGAAGAGAAAACACAGACGACGACATCATCTTCACATGTACACATTCATTCACTAAACAATCTTCTTCTTCTTCTCCTCATGTATAATACTTACAAATGTATACGTTTGTGGTTGTTATTGATCTAAACTATCCTGTACCTACTTTGGTTCCCCAGGAAAAGAAGAAAAAAATAAATAAATAAATAAATAAATAAAAGGGAGAGAAAAGGAATCATTTTAAGAATATGAATTACCAGAATTAGTTATTAAAACATATAATTCCAAAAAAAACATTAGCATCAGATAAAACGCATTCGCAATAAAAATAGCAAAAAAAAAAAAAAAACATATGCGTAATAATTGCGTGTATGTGAATATAAATAAATAAATAAATAAATTAAATAAATATACATGCAATGAGAAAGGAAAAAATAATCTTTTTTTTTTTTACTTTTTTATCCCTCCCCCACCGTTTAAAAGAATAAAAGATTATTTCCCACGAAATCTTCTCTTGCAATAAAGGCAATAGTAATCGGTAAAACGAAATAATGGTAAAATAATAAATAGACCAAAAATACAAAATAAATAAATAAATAAACTAAATAAATAAATAAATAAATAATGGTATTAAAGACAGTCAAAATGAGGATCTACCATAATTCTCTGTCAATTATCAACACAAATGGTAATTCTGACAACTTGGCAATTACAGCCATAAGTTCACTCGTTCCCTCATCACTAGAAGGATAACACACACACCCATCACGTTCATAAAACTTCCACAGTCCATCTTTGCTGGCCCAACGCGTTGTGCCTTCCTCACATTGAAAGAACATCTGCAAAAATGCCGCCAACACATTACGATTAAGACAAGCCACTAAAAAGATGCGAAGTTGCATATCTGCAAGTTCCTTTTCACTCAATCGATGAAGTCGTGATTGATGACGTCCATTCATATCTGTTAAGGCCTCCACCAGCTGAAGTATATTTAAAATAGATACCCCACTCAACTCCCGCACACCATGTTGAAGACATTCTCCAAACTCCAACACCGCCTCCCATACATGACGGGTTCGCACAAGATGATAAATGGAACGAAATCCTCTTGTTAATATCATCACAAGTGCGGGAATGAGATGTTCATGCACAATTAGGCCAATCTCTTTATGTCGTCCTTCATCAAAGAGTTCACGTGCATTTTCTGCAGATGGACATTGACCAAGTGTTGCCAGTTGCTGTGCAAAGTACTTTGATAAAATATTCACAGTGGATCGTACTAATGATATACAATTCTGCAATGCAATTATTCGAGGTGCATGAGAAACCAATTCATCCCCTTCTTCTCCTTCTCCTCCTTGTTGTTGTTGTTGTTGTTGTTGCTCTGCCTTTTGAAGGGTTACCTCTATACATTTCTCTTCCATATAGTTTCCATCATCATCATCATCATTACTAGATGGAAGTAATAAAGGTTTATCCGATGAATACTTTTCATGTGAAGTCCTCATCATAACAGAGACATCAGAAGATTCCGATACCATAGATGACCAATCTATTTGTTCCACCATACGAGCTAGTAATAATAAATCATGAAGTCCTTGATTGAGAAGGGCATCTTCAAAGAGAACTTCACTTCTCGCTTTCGGTCCAATTTGAGTAATTTCATATACAACTCGTTCTAATAATTCTCGTTGAAGTATATAGGCAATCAGTATATAACTACTACTACGCCCTTGTGTGGCATTATACTTTTTAATACGTTTAAAATCACTTAAAAGACGGTTTGTATATGGAGCCAAGTAATTCCCAGAAATATTATATTGACCAATGAACTGCAGAAGATCAAAACAATCCCGTTTGACTTTATGAAAAACACTTCCAGATGGTTTTAATCGATGATGAAAGACTTCATGCCAGAGTTCTACCATTTTAGACATAAGTTTCTCATATCCCTTTTGTAAAGTTATTTTTTTGGAAATAAATCTTTTTTTAGGAGATTGAAAAATCTCTAGTGTGGTAGCGTGCAATTGACCCATCAATCGTTCCGCTGCGTCAGTTGATTCCACATTATAAACACGAGAAATTTCTACAATAAACGACTTTTCTTCTTTTTCTTCTTCTCTTTCTTCTTTAGATGCGTTATTGTTATTGTTGTTGTTGTTGTTGTTGTTAATCATAGACTCATCTGAAGGGAGATCCATTATTTTATTATTCTCATTCTCCTCCTTTTCTTCTTCTTCTTCTTTGTTTTTCCTTTCTTTCCTTGAATGTATGGACTCCTGTTTGGCTCGCATTGCGGTAACGACTTCAATTGCATTTTCCACAACTTCATCCATGTGTCCAGCCTCTTTGGCGGCATCAATATGTGTTTGTAGTAACTCCATATTCTTTAACGCAAATGCGGTGTGAATAGCACGATGTAATCTATATGCCCATTGTCGTCCTTGACGAGATGCATTCCACATATCCCGCACTCTAGATATAACATCAACCGTCAACTCCTTCTGATGGGATTGTATATATTCAATTAACTCTCGTGATTTATTTGCCTTTATAATTCTCATTAACTCTGGTGGGACTACTACTTCTGTGTTTTTACTTCTGAAAGTAGAAAGAGCATAGGGATTGGTACCTCCCTCATACGTTTTCAGATACTCTTCACCCCGCATCGCCGTTGCCTTTAACTGAGAAAAGATATTTTCCACCATCTCCTTCACTTCATTCTTCTCATTTTGTTTTTGTTTCTTATTCTTTTTTTTCTTCCTTTTTGTTTCTTTTTCTTCTTCTCTTTCTTCTTTTTCTTCTTCTGTCAACATCCCTTCATAGCGATCCAGTCCATCCTGTATTTCCTTCTGCGAGAGGACACATTGCCGTACACACTGCCGCACACACACCGCAGATCCCGATTGAATCGTTTCTTCCATCGCCAGTGATAACTTACGCACACGATTTTGCCAAACAAATAAAAACTCTGCACGTCGTCGTCGACTCGCCTCCGCTTCTCTGCGTTCACGTTCTCGCAAGAGAAGTCGTTCGTGATTTTCTTTTTGTCGAAGTTCCTCCTTATAACGAACATGTGCTTCCTTTGCTTGTTGCCAAAGTGAATCCCGAAGCTCAAGACGATGTTCTTCCTCTTTGAGAATGTGAATTTGAAGTTCCACTACACGGCGTGTTTCCCGCATAATAGGTTCATCCAGTGGTAGTTGTTGTAATAGTTGATAACTAGATGTTAATAGTTTAGATACTTCATTCGTACTCCAATCTCGACAGCGTCGATGCATTCCAATTCGCTCTACAAGAGATTGTACAGTGCGACGTTCCTCATGATGTTTACGATGTAAATTAAACTGATCCCATCCCCATTGAATCTTCTTTTTTAATTCTTCAGAAGAGAAACGTTCCGCAAACTGTAATGTTTGTTTAAGCAACACCACATCTCCCATTAACACAGCTGTATGAATAGCATCACTAGTAACATCCTCTACATTCTTTGTATCCTGTTGCTGTAACTGTAGTCGTTCCTGTTCACTATCGGGGCGTATTACTACAGGGGAACTTCGTATAAAAGCAGTTTCTACAACAGAGACAGATACCTCAAGTTGACGTGCCGCTTCTATTAATAGTAATAATTCTTTTTTAGATGTTGAAGATTCTTTTTTTTCTTTTTTTTCTTCTCCTCCTCCTCCTCCTCCTCCTGCGGTGAGAAGGGCTCGTTGATGGGATTGTAGGTGTGTGATAAATTTTTCCTGTTGAACGTAGAGGTCTGTGCGAAGACGTAGATTTTGTAGAACTTCTTCACGAACTTCACTTTTTATTGCCTTTTCAAATAATAATTCCAATGTATTTTCAGAATCTTTTAATGGACCTCGTGTAGTGCTAGAAAGGAAATTCGTAATAGATTCTACGGCATATTTTCTTTGTTTTAGTTTTTCATAAACCTCACAGTTTTCCTCTACTAATAAACGTAACCAATCATATTGTTTGGCTTCCTTAGAGGCGACTTCATACATAGTTAGATCTTCACTCATAATGGCATGTTGTAGTCTTTCCAGAATACTTGTCATTTTATCAAAATGCCAAAGTAGTAACTGTGCGTACTCCATCTCTTTATGAGTCGTACTTCGTAGAGAAAATCGATAGGCTCTTCGATGAACAAATTCAAGAATTGTTTTTGATAGAAAGAGACTTTTGTAAACTTGTTCCCATGTTACTTTTCCTGTACTATTCAGAATCTCTGTTTTTTCTCGTGGTATTTGACGTTTAGATGCTGCTTTTACAGTAGCCTCATACTTTGCAATAGCCATAGATAAACAATTACAATGAAAAGATTCCATTCTTGCCTTAATTTCTCCTGCAGAACGGTTTGCCTGTATTTCATTAAATTGAGGCGGTTTTTCTAATCTTCCTATAGAAGCAAGATGTGGTACTATCTGTACAGGAAGTGCATACTTGCTAAAAGAAGCATGAAGTGGATTATTATTATTATTATTATTATTATTATTATTATTATTATTATTATTATTATTATTATTATTATGAGTTTCATAAGGAAGATAAAGATTATATTCTGTCCAGGCTACATATGCTTCCTGTAATCTGGCTAGAAACTCCTTACCACGACTCATAATATGAATATACATATCATACTCTTTAGGAACTGTAAGGAGAATAGAATCTGGTTCTGCATGACTTAAATACACTTCTTTAATATCACGTAATTCCGTTCTTCTTACAATCTCAAAACCACCATGAGTACACCAATAAATAGCACAATTTGTAAGAACAATAATAAAAGCTTTATGTTTTTCTTTTGTAGGTAAACTTCCTTCATTTATAGATTTATCCTTATTCTTTGTATTGAACATCATGGTGGTTCTTTTTTTCATTATTTTTTTAATAACCGAACCTCGATAACGCCAAGCCACACCAGAGAAATAAATAGCATTATCTCCAAAACGACGACAAGCTTCTGCAATATCGGGTACAACTGCGAAATGAAGATCATCACTGGCATGATGAGTCCATACACGACGAAGTGCAATAGTGGGTTTTGGATCAAACACGGTTTTTTTTAAAGCATTCCGTATATTTTCAGCACGAGGAACTGTAAAGAGTGGAAGCATTTCATATGAATATGGAGAATAATGATGAGGATTTTGTTGAACATATCGCCATGCTGAAAGAGAAATAAAGACATTTACATTTTGTTCACTCTCCACATCTAACATATAATCACAGGAGTGACCTGAACCTGTCATTAGACCTATTACGGTTCCTTGGCCTGGATAACATCTAATCATCCCAACTACTTCTGACCAAAGAAGAAATAAAGCCACACGAGGATCTTGTGTACTGGAACTATCTTTCTTTACAGAAAGATTACCAGTTATCGTTTTACCACCAAGAAGTGGAGATTTAAAAGTACGACGTAATTTTCCCATATCTCCATTATAATTTAATAATAAAATACCATTAGAGGAAATGGAAAGTGCTCGTCGAATACTATATTTATCCAATATGCCTTCATTTAAGATTGTAGTAGTAGTACTACTACTACTACTCCCACCACTACCACTATTACCATTACCACTGGGTAATGATTTTACATCTAATTCACTACAAAGAGAAGAATAGTAAATTTTCCCAAAATCAAAATCGGTTGAGAAATTCCCGTTAAGAGATAAGAAATCTCCATCCATAGAAGAAGAAGAAGAAGAAGCAGCGGCGAGTATCTTTTTCTCATCCTCAAACTCTAAAATAAGTTCTTCAACAAAACGATACTGAGATAAAAAAGCGGCACTTCCAGGGCACTTTACATGTACATCATTCCTTATATCTTCAGCTTCTGTGAGAGGTACTTTTTTTTCATCTAGTTGAAATCCATTAAAATAATTCTTAAACCAAATAGGATGCATAGATGAAAGTACACGTCGTGAAAGTTTCATACGTTTTCTTACCATATCCACTGTAGTTTCCTGATCGTATACATCTTTTACTTTTGATAAATCCACAAGTTGGACTTGTGCATATAACTGTTTAGATGGTGTAGCCGAGATCATAACACCACAGCACTGTGATAACACTTCTGGTACGAGTGCGATAATACGTGCAAACTCTCCACTAGATTGAACCGTAAAGAGTGTATCCACTTCTCTACAGTGAAGAAGTATTGTTTGTGAATCTCTATCAAACTTTAAGTTTATTACTTCAGAGAGTGGAATACGTCTATTAATCTTTACCAAGGTATCACTAATCATATAAATAGCTCCATCCGTTATCACAAGAGCTCGTAATTGTAATTGACGATCTTCCTTTACACATGTCACCATGGAAGACCAAAAAACGACCGAATCTGCATATGTTCGAAATAATGAAAATAAACCTTTATTGGTTCCCACCAACATACGATCTTCTGGGAGAGACATGAGTGGTAAGTGTTGTTCTTCCACACTACGACGAATAACTGTCCTTACATTTTCCACTTCACGAAAAATAAAACGTTGTCCTTTATGATTTTCCAAATAAATTTTATATAAATGTGCAATTAATTGTAATTTCACCTCACTCTCATCACCAGCTACACGTGAATTTTGTTTATGAAAACGAATAAGTAAATCATGAAAGGAAGGAATTATGATAGCCATAAGATTTTTCTCCATCGTACTTTCAATGACACCTACAATTTGTTTTGTTTCTATACACCGTGCATATGTACCTCCTGTTATTTTATTTTGAGCAAATAAATACAAATATTGATGGGTAAGCACAAGATCTCGTTCCTGTATGGTATCTCGTTTTCCAATTTTTTCTACACAACGACAAAAGACAACATTTTGTATATTATCTCCGGATTTAAAATGATCCTTAAGAGATGGTAATTTATATTCAATATGTAAATACCGTTGTCGAGCTTTTGGAAGAAGTGCACAAGCATGCATATCAACTGTCTGCACATCTTTTTGCTGAACTGAATCTAATAACGATGGAGATTGTAATCCAAGGGATGCATTCTTATCCTCATCACTTATTTCCTCATCCAAAAAGTAGTCATCAGCAAAACAAGAAGAAGAGGCATTCACTATGGTCTCTGTATCCTCACCTTCATCATCATCATCATGATGAGGATTATTATTACGAGGATTATTATTATTATTATTATTATTATTATTATTATTATTATTATTATTATTATTATTATTATTAGGATCATAACCTAAAGAAAGTCGAGATTCCGATTTTAACCTTCCTTGCACGTGTCGTGCTGACATTCGATTCTCACTCTCTGTTTCCCAAACAGGATGACGTGATGTTGTCCCTATAGAGGAAGAAGTTCGACTGTGTGGCCTCTCACTACTCTCTGTTCGCTGCATACACTGTGCAATTAAAGAAGATGTGGTTTGGGCTCCCATTCCCTCTTCTGGCGAGAGCGGCACGGGTTTGGCCAATCCACTCATGAGTCGCAGGACGGCGAGAATAAAAGTGACCCATTCCTCTCGTACGGCCTCATTCTCGCAGCAAAATAATAACTCCTTCCCATTAATATACATAAACCATCCAAACTGGGCTTTAGAGCGGGGGGCATGGGCGGCGAGAAGAACATCACGAGTGGCATAATTGGCTGCACGTATAATTTCAAGTGGAATCACTTTTTCTCGTTTACCGACACTTCTGCCGTAACAAATGGCATTTCCCTCCACAAATACATATCGACGTTTCCATTCTCGAGCTCCAAGGTTTCGGACGCCTAAAAAAGATGCGGCTACTCCACCAAAGTTATCTTCAATAACTTTTTTAGATCGTGGTTTCCACATCCATGCAGCGTGTGGTAATACAGGGAGCACATTGGGTTGTTGGTTATCATTATGCTCAGACATTGTCATGAAGTATGAGCAGAGAAGAAATAACTATTAAAGAAAAAAAAAAAAAATAAACAACGATATCAAATATAAAAGGGGAAAAAAAAGAGGTTTAAACTGTACTATCTCCCTACGAAAAGAAAAAAAAAAAAAGAAAAGAAGAAAAAAGAAGAAAAGGAAAAGAATTATTATATATTTATTTTTTTTAATCGGTCAAGAGAAACACAGAAAAAAACAAAATATATATAATTTCAAATAATAATTATTATATAGAAAATTGTTTTTCTTTTTTCTTGAGAGTGAGCAGTTGTACATGCAAGACATATAGATAGATATATGTATATATATAGATATATAGATAGATATATATACTTCCTCCTTTCACTGATATTGTTCATCAAGGATGTTCCAGTGTTAAAACAGATGACAATATAAAACCAAAACAACAACTACAATAACAACAAGAACAATTAACGTAAAGTCAAATGCGCTGGTACCCCACCACGAGTGGAGGCTAAGAGTTGTTGTTGGGATTGAACGGCCCCACTGGTGTCAAAGAATTGCATACAAAAGACACAAAGTTCTTCTCTCTTATATAACTGAGAGGGTGGAGGCATACGATCTCCTCGAAGTACATTCATTCCCCACTTTTGACGCAATTCCAATATAGACTTGTGCGTAATAGCACCAGGCAACTCATTTACATAGAAAACTTGGAGACAAAGCGCACACTTCTTTCGTTTCTGCAATCCCTGTTTAACACGGAGCTGTAAAAGCTCTGGAGTGAGTTGTTCCTCGTTGGCTCTTCCTGTCATTTATCTTATTCAATGCTATCAATAATAAAAAAAAAAAAAAAAAAAAAACACAGACAAATAAATAAGAAGAAATAAAAATAGAAAATGAGACGCAAAAGGAATTTGTCACCAAGATAGTAAAAATAAAACACATATTATTGACTATACAGGTCACAGATGCATCTCCAGCATACAATAAATAAACAAATTAAAAAAAAGAAAAAAAAAAAGTTACTTTTAAAGTAAAGAAATACTCCTTAAAAATAATGTTATCCCCATTCTCAAGATTACTGTTTTTTTTTTTATTTTATTTTAAATATATATATAGAAAAAAAAAAAAACTATTCAACAACAATCTCATCATCTTGTAACTCCATAATAACTTCTTCTATGGTTTCTTCATCTATGATTTTCTCCTCTTGTATCTTTTCATCTGTTAAAGATACTTTCTTCTTTCGACGTCGTTTTTTGATAGGTGATTCTTCAGCATCAGGGAATGTGTCATCATCTTCATTCCTATCAGCATAATTTTTCTCATCCTTTAGTGGAATTGCAATACAATCAGTCAAGTGAGGAAGTCCTTTTTCTTCCATAATACTATAATCGGTAGAATTAAAACAAAAAAGTGAACGTGCACATCGCAGAGAAACCTCAAACCCCAAAAATGACTGAGCACCCTCTAAAACATTAAGCGAGGATCCAAATTGAGATTTTTTCCTTTCATCAAGAAATTTCGCAAATGAAGGATTAAAAAAACTAAAAACCACCTGATCACAAACATTATATAAAGAATTATGAGAATCTTTACCGTTAACTAATATATCTCTCATTACCATTAGAAAATGTGCATTAAAGAATATATTTTCACTACCTTCAATAACAAGAGAACGAATTAAGTATGCTAAAGCTGTGTTCACATCATTATCATTAACTCTCCAATGACGAAGTGAAGAAAGAATTAATTTCGTATTTTTCACAGTAGCAAGACGTTTAAAGTAATTTCCCATACTTACTTCTCTCTCCGAACTTAAAGTGGAAAGAATAGCAGGACCACTTGAAGTTAGAGAAGCATTTTCTATAGATACTTCTCTATCCTTATTACCAGATGTAGTCTCTAAAGGCTCAAGTGGAACATCTTTTAAATATACTGAGTTGGATGAAGTTAAAACATTATCATTCTCGTTTATATCTACTTCATCTTTCGTTACCTCATTTATCGTTTCATGTGATAAATTTAAAGGATCAATGTTTTCTACTTTATCTGATTCCAAAAAATTCACATTACTTATGTCTTCTGCTTCTTCTGTAATAGTTGCATTTTGTCTTTTTTCTCTTTTGGGAAATAAAACTTTGCCTTTAAAACTACACTTTTCCATAAGTTGAAAAACTGAGTATACCAATAATACAAAAACTCTAGCTTTACCAGGTGGAAGAACTTTGGCAGTATATCTTGAAATAAGATCAAAAACCAATGTAACATTTTCCTCATTATAAAGAATAGATGATGATAATGCATTTGCGGCCACAATGACATTAGGATCTTTAACAATATCACCATCTATTAAATGATTAAGTGTCATTAATAACTCAGAAAGATAAATTACTACACTGGTAACATCAAATCTTTTCTTAAAATCTGGAGAACTTAAAAATACTCGAAGTAATTCAAATCCATACTGAATATGTTCAATTGTAATAACACTAGATATACATTGCCATTGTTGATGAAATGTTGCCAAAGTAATATCATTATTTTCATCTTTGTTTAAACGAACAACTTCTCTGGTATATCGAAGTAATGAAGCACATATATCAACATAATCCAAAACACCTTGAGCTGAATCATAGACAGATTTATCTATTTGAGATGGTAATTCAGGTTCTTCTCCAGAACTTTTAAATCCAGATAACAATTCACTACGCTCTTTTACAATACTTTCAAAACCAGCAATAGTTTTTGCTATTTTATTCCATAACATCATATTTAAAGGTTCAAAACCGTAACATACAAAAGAAAGACACTGTTGAGAAAGTTGTACTTTAGTAGGCAAAGGAAGATTAGAAATAGCAATACTATCATCAGACATTCCCTTGACAAAACGACCTTTTTTACGTAAATCAATATCTCGAACTTTCTCAAGTGGATCTTTACTTCTTAATCCAAGAAGTACTGAAGCAGAACCTATTGCTCCACCTTCTCCTTGCACACGTGAAGAGGATGTCCCTCGAACAAGTAAACCATTAGAAGTTATAGCCCCATTACGACTCCTTGCTACTTGTCTCCATCGATCGGATTCTTTTTTACACTCACGAAAACGTTTACCACTTTCAAACAATCCCATAAGTTGATGGGATGATTGCTGTTGAAACTTTGAAAGAAATCCAAGTTGAGCAAGTTCCACAGGATTTGCACAACGAAGAACTACTGCCATTGAACTAACAATAAGCATATTCCATTTCCAAAGTTGTTCAGTACTTTCTAAAAGATCCAACATTCGAGCATTATATTGATCAATACTAATCTCATCCACAGCGTAATCCTTATTATTACCAACACCTTCCTCTTCCTCTTCTTCTTCTTCGTCATGTCCACTTTCATCCTCTTCATCTTCTTCTGCTTCTTCTTCTTCACCATCTTCAGTCCCATTTTCTCCATCTTCCAAGACCACAATTCCTTTTTTTTCTTCTTCTTTTTCTTCCATGTGATTATCAACTAATATAATATTATCATTATTATCCTCTTCCTCTGAAGAGGATAATTCCATATCTTTCAAAGCAGCAATTTCTTCTTCTTTTTTCATTGCTTCTGCTCGTGCAAAGTTTTGATTTAATACCACAAGAAAAAATTCAATACCATGATTCCGTGCAAAAGCACCAATTCCAGGTGCAATACTTTCCTTTGGCGCATTAAAAAAATGAGAAATAATTTTAAGAACAACTTCAAGAAGAACCACATCTTCTTTTTGTAAAATACCCTTTGATCGTTTTTCAGCTACAGGTGCAACACACTGTATCAAAAGTGTAAAAAATTCATCCGTTCCACATCGTTCCACTAAACGTCGAATGTAATCAAATTGTCTAGGCATTTCTAAAGAATGCATTGGAACTGGAAGTAACATCGCTGTCAATAATTTCAGTAATTGAGGTAAAAGTGATGAACTAAAATTCATCCCATGAGCCAAAAGAAGTGGAACAACAACATTTTCCATAACCATCATTTCACTTATAAATAAAAAATCTTGTCGAGATAATTTTCGAATATCTGAAGATTCTGTCCCCAAAAATACCGAATTACCATCATTATCACTTTCACCATCACTATCGTCATAAAACTGTTTTTGTCGAAGAATTTCAATGTGTTCTTCTACACGAACATGTTCCCGTAGTACCCGATTCCTCAACAATTTTGCAGCAGCGCAGGCCTCTTCTACCTTTAGCTCATCTGGCCTTTTGATCAGAGGAATATTTAGAGCACTAATAGCCGTTAAAATCTGTTTTTTAACTGCTTCAGAAGACATATTCCTTTATGTGGTCTTCACAAAGACACAATCTTCCTTAAATCATCCGTACAACAGTAAAGAAAATTAAAATCAAAAATAAGAAAAATAAAAACAGAGAAAATCAAATAAATAAAAGAAAATAAATAAAGGAAAATAAAAATAATAACATAATCAAACCAGAAAAAAAAAAGGTACTGCTCTTAGAAATAATCTTCAAACATTAATTTGGATATCAAGGTATGACGCACAACCTACATAAACCCTCAAAAAAAAAAAAAAAAAGAAAACCATATCCGTGCCGTAGAGATCCCCACTTTTCACATACTCGTAAACAAATAAAGAAAAAGAAAAAAAACGCTGNAAAAAAAAAAAGAAATAGTTGACTATTTTTACATCTGCTTCAGGGAAAAAAGGAATTAGATGCAAATTCTTGTTGAAATCTTTTCCATTCCATTAATGGATTTTCGGGGAACATATACACCCTTTTTCATGTCATAACCCTCAAAATAAACAGGCAAACGAGGGTTATAACCAACTGAAACGGGTTGTCGTACCTTACGCAAAAAGACTTCTGGAACAAGCTGTTCCTTTGTTTGTGGAAGATCCTGTGAAAATGAAGGGATAACAAGGTACCAAGGTAAATCAAACGTGCCAGAAACCCCCGTATTCATATTAGTATCGCTCGTCATGTAAACAGGAAAACGAAGAGCGATCACCACTCTTTCTCCTGATCCACAAATTTGAGCTATTTCACCAGGAATAAATCGGTAATTCGCATGGTGTATGGATTTAGTCGGAAGATGAGCCAAACGATTCTCCATCCATGACAACCAATTTAAAGCAGTAATAGCAAGTGAGGGTCCTTCATTATTAAGTGCAGCCTTTTGTATGCTTTCTTCCAATTTTAAAAGTTTCCCGTCAGATGAACTCAATACATAGGGAAAAAGAGCTGTATGATACCGGAATACGTGTCTTACACCATAAGGATGAAGAGTACCAAACACAGGCAATAAAATATTGTTATATAATTTTTGGTGTCTTAATAAAGCTCTAAAAATACTGAAACGAAGAGATGTCATAGTTCTTCTCCGTAAAGAATTGGTTCTAATACCCCTAGAAAAAAAAAAAAAGGAATAAACTAGCCTTCACAAAATAAAAAAGAAAACAAAGAAAAAAAAAATAATTAATTATTTTTTACACTAGAAGTTCAACATCACTTAGAAACTTTATTATATCGTTCTAAGGTTAAGTTTCCCCACCTGTAAAAATTGATTGCCACAAGAAACGAAAAAAAAAAAAAAAAAAAGCATGAGCATTTTCTGGTGTTGTGAGAGTTATTCTGAAAAGCAATTGACACAGAGCAAAAAAAAAAAAAAAAAACAATTATTTTGGCAAAAATCTTCCCAATCCTTTATCTAAGCGTTCTCTTTTAACTTCCCTTCTCAGCGCTTGAAGCGGAGTATGAGCAGCGTTAAACTGACGCGGTTGTTGTGAAGTAATTTGTCTGACCCTCTCTGTGTCAAAAGCGTTGTGTTTCATTCCGCGCTGTTGGAAGGCACGCGCCGCCACCCTATCATGAAACGGTCGTCGGACGAATTTTTCGAATTGAGGGCCGCAAGCCCGACCGTCACCCCGACCCTTGCGGCGCAGCGGCCGCCTCGCCAGGGGGAAGAAATATCTGAAAGACATCTAATCGGTAGAAACTTGAAAAAATAAGAAAATAAAAAAGTACAAAAGGAAAAAAAAAGAAAAAAAACAAAGAGAAAAGAAAAACTCTTGCGCCGTTTGGCGGCCGGCCCGCGTGCCGATCGGAGGAAACACTCGTCCCCACAGGAAAAAAAATAAAAAAGAGACGGGGCCCGACCAAATTCCTTTATTCTTTTCGCCCAACCACCCCACCGCCTCCCGGGGGAAGCGCCCCTCGCATCACGACGGCCGGACGCCCACCTCCTTCCTCCCCGCACCCGTCTCTTGATGTGTGTGTGTTTTTTTTTTTTTTTTGGCAAGTTCTTCTTTCCCCGTTTGTGTTTTTTTTTTGTTGTCGTGGTTTATGATTGTTTTTTATTGTCCGGGGTCCCCGGCGAAATCGGTGATGAGTCGTTTTTTTTTTTTTTCTCTTTGCAGCCCCGTACCCTTCTGAATCTGCGGTTGTTTCCGGGGAAAGAGTTTTTTCGGCGAACGTTCTTTTTTTTTTTTTCTTTCGCCGAATTTACTTCTGATGAGAAGGCATATTGTATCATTGTTGTTAATTTGGGTCATTTGATTTTTCTTTAAAAGGATTGTTTCCCCTTTTTTGGGTTGCGTATCTTCGTTTCTTTTGCTGCAGCGTTTCAGCAATTTTTTTTTTTGTTTTTTTAGATGCTTCAGCAATTTTTTATTATTTCTTTTATTATTATTATTATTATTATTATTATTATTATTATTATTATTTGGTCGTTTGTTTTATCTGGTAATTGGTTTTATTGACTAATAAGTATAGGGAATAAGGAAAATAGAAATGTCAGCAAAATGTACTTGGTTTATTCTCCCTGTTTTTTTGGGATTCCTTTGTTATCTATTATTTCTGGGAGGACAGAATGAAAGTGATGTTTTGCGGGATAAGAAGACCGTTAATGATCCTTTGACCAATCAAGCTTCTAATGTTAATCATTCTAATCATCCATTAGAAGATAGCTATTGTTGCTGTACAATGGAGGAGATTATATCAGGAACGGAAGTTATAGCATCACTTTTGAATAATATAACGAGTCGACCATTTTTTCGTTATTTCAAAGTAAATGTGGATAAGCCATGTCCCTACTGGGCTGTGCAACTTTTATGCATAAGCGAGGAAAACAGTTGTCAAGTTTGTTCATGTGATGCGAATGATGTCCCTGAAGCGCTTAAATATCCTCATGATATGAGTGATCCTTCTGTGGTTGAATCTCGTGTTTCCTATGAAGGAGAAAAACATCCTAATATGGATTTGTGGGGAGTCTGGAAAGATAGTGATTCTGAGGCTACATATGTTGATCTTCTTCAGAATCCAGAAGCCAATACTGGTTATTCAGGACCTATGGCATCCCGCGTATGGCAAGCCATTTACAAAGAAAATTGTATGACTGAAGTAAATCAAGAAGGTGATTCCACTGAGGAGAAAGAATGCAAAGAGGTTCAAGTTTTCCGCAAATTGATTAGTGGATTACAAACCTCTATTACGATGCATGTAGCAGCTTTTTTTCATAAGGATAAAGAAGGAAAATCTCCACTTATTGCTCTTGGTTTACTAAAAAATCCAAATATGTCATTTTTACCGAATTGTGGTATGTACCAACGTATTACGAAGTCTCAAGAGTATATTGATAATCTTTATGTCTTATATCAATTTATTCTTCGTGCTCTTGCAAAGGCGAAAAATGTGTTTTTGTTGGATTTAAATGCTTTTAATTCGGGCGAAGGTGGTAAGGCAACTGACGAAGATAAAGAACTGCATAAAGAACTTCAAGAATTATTTAACGAGCATTTATTGTGTTCTTCAACATTTGATGAAGCTAGGTTTTTGGAATCACCAATGGCTCGTAAACTTATTCCTCAAATGAATAGGATGATGCTGAATATTACAACTCTTATGGATTGTGTTGCTTGTGAAAAATGTCGTGTATGGGGAAAATTGGAGACTATGGGTCTTGCTACGGCATTTAAGATATTAATGTTATCTTCAGGTGATACTTTGAAACTGAGTAGAGGTGAGGAGGTTTCACTCGTTAATTTTGCTCGACAACTGGCTATATCCGTAAAAAGTGTTCATTCCCTTGCAACGGTTTGCAAAGAACTTGAAGGTGCACAAAAAAAGAGTTGATTTTGATTTTTTTTTTTTTTTATTATTATTACTATGGATTCAGTTGAACAGTGTCAATGATATTTGATGGGTGAAGAAATGATACTGTGAATACAAAAGTAAAACAGACACCCAACGTACCATGTTACTATTTAAGCAGAAGTAGAAAGAGAGATATATTGGGAGAAGTGGGTTAGGGATATTGTGTCCCCTTTTCTCTACAAAGGGGACAACACGATATGAGATATGAGCTCTTTTTATGAAATGAAAGAGTATAATCGCTGTGCGCGTGTTGGATGGATTTTTTTTTTCCCTTTTTATGGCACGCTCTCTCTCTGGGACATTTTTTTTCTGTTTTTTTTTTTCAAACTGTTTTTTCTTTTATTTTACTATGGATACAGTTGAACAGTGTCAATGATATTTGATAATTGAAGAAATAATACTGTGAATACAAAAGTAAAACAAAAACCTAACGTACCATGTTACTATTTAACCAGAAGTAGAAAGAGAGAGATGTTGGGAGAAGTGGGTTAGGGATATTGTGTTTTTCTTCCTCTTTAAAAGGGACAACACGACATGAGATATGAGCTTTTTTTATGAAGAGTATGATCGCTGTGCGCGTGTTGGGAATGGATTTTTTCCCCTTATGGCAAGTTCCCTCTCTCTCTCTCTATCTGGAGGATTTTTTTTTTGTTTTTTTTTTCAAATCAAATATTTTTTTTTTCGGGGTGACCTAGTGTTTTCTTCTTTTTTTGTAGTTTTCTACCGTCCACCTTCTCTTTAATTCTTGAATTTTTGATTCTCTTCATTGTTAGGCCTTTTAAAACGGTGCAAAAGAGCACATTGATAACGAAGAAAGGAATAATTGAAGAGAAGAGAAGGAACACAAAAAAATGGAGCGCTGGGAGAGCTGTCGAACAGGTGAACAAAGACGAGAGAATCATGTATCTGATTCTCTTTTCGCCGAGACTGAAGAAGAGCAATGGAAAAGACTAAAGGCAGAGGCGATGATAGACTCAGGTGAAGAAGAAGATGATGATATTATGAATAGTGGCAATTTGGAATTACCCATAGAATCTAAGAAGCGTCGAGCAAAAAAAGTAACCAAAGCAACCGTTCCGCAGAAAAATACTCGTGTTCAACAACAAAAGTTAACACAGGCTATAAGTGCACCAGATATGGAAGATTTATTAAAAAAATATCGGGGTCTTTCTAATGATGATGAAGAGGAAGAAGAAGCGGAAGTTGATATAACAAAGTTTTTACAAGATGACGCATTAGAAGATGAAGAAGATCCAGGGGATGTTAATGACGAGAACATAACCGCTAATGAGTTTTTATCTTCTTTAATGACAGGAAAAAATATTTCTACACCTAAAAATACTGAACAAAATGAAGAAGCTCCGCTTGTAAGTCTTGATGATGAAGTTTTTGATTACGAGAAGAAATCTTTTGTTCAAAAAACTACACAGAAAAAGAGTAAAAATGAAAACCGTAATGAGACAAATTATGTTGTTAAAGAGAATTTTGTAAAGGAGTTAAATGTTGTTACTGAACTTCCAGTAGAACCTGTAAAAGTTTCTAGTACTTCTTCTACTGACGTGATAAATGGATGCCCAGATAATGCTTTGTTTTATTGGTTTGATGCTAAAGAACAACCTCATACCATGTCTATTCCAGGTACTTTATTTCTTTTTGGAAAACTCTGTGATGATGGAGGAAAAAATAATCGATTTCGTTCTTGCTGTATCAGGGTTCAAAATTTGTACCGTTGTACATTTTTACTTCCTAAAGAAGGTGCTTCTGATGCTGATGTTGTTCAAGAAATTAATTCCGTCTGTCGAAAATATGGAATAGAAGAGCGACGTGTAAAATTTGTAGAACGGTATTATGCCTTTGAAGAACCTGATATTCCTCATGAAAAAACAAGATGGGCCAAACTTCGTTTTCCAGGAAAATATCCACCTTTTCCGACAAATATAGAATTTCAAAATATTCAACTTGTAATGGGAGCTTCAAGTTCATTACTTGAACTTTTTCTAATTAAAAAAAAGCTTAAGGGTCCATCATACCTTCAGATTGAAAATCTTCTCCCAGTGAATGGTCATGTTTCACATTGTGAAGTGGAATTTGTTGTAAATTCACCTAAAAATGTGAAAGTTTATGATTCACCAAGACCACCACCACTTTTTACACTAGCGAGCATTCAACTACATACTCAATTAAACAATAAGGGTGTTACAAATGAGGTAGTTGCAGCTTCTATTGCTCTTTACCGTGATGTTAACATTGATGAAAGTACTAAAACGACTATATCCGAATGTTTTACAGGAGTTCGACAATTATCTCCAGAAATGGTATTACCTTTAAATTTAGAGTCTTACTGTCAATCAAAAGGAGTCCCTGGTGTTAAACGGTTTTCAAATGAGAGAGAACTATTAATATGGTTGGCAGAAACTTTGGGTAATTTAGATCCTGATATGGTAGTAGGTCATAATTTTATAGGATATACCATGGATATTCTTTTAAACCGTTTTCAAGAATTAAATATTCCACGATGGTCTACAATTGGACGTCTTGATATTAAACGTTTTCCACGTTCTCAAGGTAATAATACAAATTTAGCAAATGAAAAAGAAGCTTGTGTAGGACGTCTTGTAGTTGATACATACCTTCTTTCTAGAGAATATTATAAAAGTTCAAATTACAAATTATTATCTATTGCTACTCAAATGGGATTATCTGGTATTACAGATGGTAATGGATCATTTGAACCTGGTTCTACCGTATTAGATGGACGCCATATGAAATCATCTGATGAATTATTTAAAGTACTTTTACAACTTTTTAACTGTGCTGTTCTCTCTGTTAAAGTAGCTGCAGCTCTTGATGTAATTCCACTTACCAAACGTTTAACATCATTAGCAGGAAATTTATGGAGTCGTACTCTTTATGGCGCTCGTTCAGAAAGAATAGAGTATCTACTTCTTCATACATTTCATAATTTGAAATTTGTAACCCCAGACAAAAAACGTTTTGATTCTAAAAGGAGTAGAGATGATCCTGAGGATGATAATAAAAGAAAAACTAAATATCAAGGTGGTATGGTTCTTGAACCTAAAACTGGTCTTTATTCGGATTATATTCTTCTTCTGGATTTTAACTCACTTTATCCTTCTCTTATTCAAGAATTTAATATTTGTTACACTACTGTTGAACGTGATAAAAATACTGTAACAGCAGAAGTTCCTCCTCCAGAAAATCTTATTTGTCGATCTTGTGCACTCGAAGGTTTACCTTCACCATGTTTGCACAGATGTATTTTACCAAAAGTTATTCGAGGACTTGTTGACAGTAGAAGAGAAATAAAACGAATAATGAAGACAGAAAAAGACTCTAAAAATCTTGCAATGCTGGAAATTAGACAAAAGGCTCTTAAATTAACGGCTAATAGTATGTACGGTTGTTTAGGATTTGAATATTCACGTTTTTATGCACAACCTCTTGCAGAACTTGTTACACGTCAAGGACGTCTCGCTTTACAAAATACAGTTGAATTAATTCCACAAATATCACCTTCTTTAAGAGTTATTTATGGAGATACTGATTCAGTTATGATTCAAACTGGGATAAAAGATGATATCAAAAAAGTACGTGAACTTGGATTTGATATAAAGAATAAAGTTAATCAACGATATCAAAGTTTGGAGTTAGATATTGATGGCGTTTTTAGGGCTATGCTTCTTCTTAAAAAGAAAAAATATGCAGCATTAACTGTTTCAGATTGGCAAGGTTCTGGTAAAGATTATAAGATGGAAGTTAAAGGATTGGATATGGTACGTAGGGATTGGTGTCCTCTTTCACAAAAAATATCAGATGCAGTACTTAAGAGAGTTTTAAATGCTGAAGGTGGTGAAGATATATTGGATTATATTATGACCTATATAAAAGGTGTTGCCGATCATGTTCGTCTTGGAGATCGTTACTTACTTGAAGATTTTGTTATTTCAAAAAGTTTAACAAAAGAACCAGAATCTTATCGTGGAACATCTTTTCCCCATGCAACTGTTGCTCTTCGAATGAAACAAAGAAAAGAAAATGTTCGTGTTGGAGACCTTATTCCTTATGTTATCTGTGAAGGAGAAGGTGTTAATGTTAATGAAAAAGCTTATCATGTGGATGAAGTACGACGAACTGGTGGACTTCGTATTGATGCTGAATGGTATTTAACCTCACAACTGTATCCACCTGTAATGCGATTGTGTGAACATATTCAAGGGTTTACACCAGAACAGTTAAGTGAAGCTATGGGTATTGCATGTCATACACGAACTGAACGTAATAATGTGGAAACTTTTACAGTTGATGATTTCTCACATTGTTCTCTTTTTAAAAGCCGTGAATTATCAGAGTGTTTTCCTACCGCATTGCCATTACAAGTTGTCTGTACACGTTGTCGTCAGGTAGTTCCAATAGATCCACATAAATATATTAATGACTTGGTGAATGATCCTCAAAAACCACTTCCTACAGGTCTTTTTGAGATCTATGTTTGTATAAACTGTGGTTACTCACTTCCTGTAACGTATTTGGCTAATTGTTTAACACAAATGTGCCATAAAATAATTCAACAATTTTACCGCACAGGAGGTACAGCCGCAGCGGTGCGTTCCGTGCGAGCTCAATTTACTTATTTTCGGGCTTTATTTGATATTCCTCATGCCCCTGGATGTTCTCCTCTCGTTAAGGATGCACATTATAATCTTGCTTTACGCTGCCTGGGAACGGACAGAAAGCTCTATACATTAGCAGATGCCAAGAGATTTCCTGATGTTGATCCTGTAGATCCTTTGCTTCTCTGTGCAGAGAGTTTTTACAAGCGAGTAGATCATTTATTTATTAATATGGACATGATTTTTCCTTCCAAGTTAAGCTAAACTTGTAATATAGCACATGAGTTTCATACGAGAATAAATAAAAAGTAAATATATATATCTATATAGAGAGAACCATAGAAAAAAAAAAAAAAAAACATCTTTTTAGAGATTACATGAATTCGATTATTTTTATCAGAATATTGATACTGTTTTAGTTTCGTATTTTTACTATTCTTTATATATATATGTGTGTGTTGTCTCCTTCACTCTCTCTCTCTCTCTCTGTCTATGTTATTATCATTATTCTTATCTTTGACTATCTATGTGGTTATCATTTGTCATTCTTTCTTTAATCTTTTTTTCTTTTTTTTTTTTTATAAATCCTAGCGGAGAAAAAGAACGCAAGGTTGCGTATTTGGTGTGAAGGAGACAAAAGAAAAGAAGAAAAAAAAATAAAGGAAGCAAAATGCCCCTCCCACAAGGCGCACCTCGCATGATTGAGCGCCGCCATGTCTTTGGCGTATGTGAACAAGTAAAAGATGGATTTCAATACTTGGACGAGAACAACGTATTATGGGTATCTGGAAAGAGTCTCGTTATTTTGGATATTCAACTGGGTACACAACAGCTGGTTTCTTGTACGCCGAATTGTGAAACCGTTACCGCGTTAGCGGCTTCTTACAATCGACGTTTAATAGCTGTTGCAGAGGGTTCCAAACACCCTTCAATTGTTATTTATGTATGTGATACATCTGGTAATCCTAAAGTAAGAAGGAAAAAAGTTTTACAGGTGCCTGATCTTGGCTCTACAGAGTATGTATCCCTCTGCTTTTCTCAGGATGGACGACATTTGGTATCTTTAGGTGGATCCCCCGAATGGAATCTTGTTTACTGGAGTATAGAAAGAGGAAAGGTATTAACCTCCTGTTCTGTACTGGATGATGGGGATCAACTCTCACCTGATCCGCGTTTACTTAATCAATGCAGTATTTGCCCAAATGATCCTTCTCTCGTTTGTGTCTCTGGTCATGGTTTGGTAAGGTTTTTCGCTTTACGAGAGAATCAATTACGACCAACCTCCGGTGGACTTCGGGAACCTGTAACGAATTATCTTGCACATTTATGGATTCCATCAGAAAATCGACTTATTTTATCTACAGAAAGTGGTGATCTTGTTTTAATGGAAAATAATGAATACAAGTACCCATTACCACTATCTCCATCTGATGGAATTTCCATTAATACTCTTGTAGGATATAGTAAAGGTTTTATATGCGGAGGAGATATGGGTCTTATTAGTATATTTGAAAGAACAGATAATAAAGAGATGTATCGTAAAGTGCGAACCTTTAAATTTAACAGCGATTCAGAAAATATGGGAGCACCAAGTGAAACTATTCCTGTTATTCTTGCATTTACACTTTCTCCACCACCTGCTGAAGAATATGTTTCTTTTATGACAAGTACGAAACAATTGTACTCTCTTAACCTACCCAATGCTGACTTTTTTAAATCTGATGAACGAGTATTTGAACCTATTGGACAACCTTTTCATTCAGGACCTATTGTTGGAGTAGATGTTTGTGTTCAACGTCCTTTTGCAGTTACTGCAGGACGTGATCGGTGTATATTTCTTTGGAATCTCATAACTGGTGTTGTGGAGTTTCGTAAACGTTTCCCAACAGATATTTATAGTATAGCTATGCATCCATCAGGTCTTCATTTACTTGTGGGTCTTGCCGATGGTCTTCGAATGATGAATTTATACAATAATGACATTAGAGAGTTCAAAAACATCGGAATTCGTTCTTGTATGGAGTGCCGATTTAGTAGTGGTGGTCAGTTTTTCGCAGCAGTTCATGCAACTACAATTCATGTTTATTTCACCTATACTTGTGAACTTTTGGGTCATTTACGTGGTCATAGTGGAAAAGTGAGAAGTATTTACTTTGTACCACCAGATGATACTAGATTAGTTTCTGTAGGTCTTGATGGGGCAGTGTATGAGTTTAATCTTTGTGATTTCCACAAAGTAAATGATAATGTACTTAAGGCAATGATGTACAATTGTGCTGTGGCTGATGTAGGAACAATATGGGCAGCTGGTAACGACCGAAAACTTCGTCAATTTGAGCGTACGAAATTACAACAAGTTGGAGAGTATGATTTACAAAATGCTTCTTTATACTCTATGGCTATTAGTTCTAAACTAAAGTTGCTCATTGGTGGATGTGAAAATGGTACAGTTCGTGTTTTCAATACTTATCTTGCGGAAAAATTATCTGCAAATGAACGAGAACGAGAAAATACGGAGGGTATTATGATTGAATCCCACAATGCTCATGCCGGTATTGTAAACTCTCTTGCGTTAACATTTGATGAATCTATGGTGATTAGTGTTGGCGAAGATGGAGCTGTGGTTTTCTGGAATGTGGTAGCCCCATATCGTGGACCTCACAAGGAAATTGAATATTCTCGTGAGTTATTTATGGCCCGTAGTGATTTAGAGGCATCTACACAAAAAGTTGCCGCACTGAACGCTGAGGCGAATGAACTGAAACAGCGTATGCAACAACAACAGATGAAACGTGATCGGGTTCACGAAGAGCAGATTGCTAAATTAGAGCGAGAGTACGCAGAGGAAAAGGCGCAGCGTCTCGCCCAGTATGAGGCGCTCAAGTCCGAGAAGAATGAACAAGCGATCAAGTTTACAGAGTTTATGGTGGAAATGGAGAAGAAAGAAAAGGAAGATTTACAACGTACAAAGGAAGATTACAGCGCAAAAATAGAATCACTTCGTGAACGCGCAGATAGACTACGACAATTATTGGAAGAACGAGAAAGTGCACATGAAGCACAAATGAAAGAGATACGTGAAAATGCCGCACGTCTGCGTGAAGAAGACAAGGAAAATCAACGTCGTATTATAAGTGAAATAGATGAAAGACATCAAAAACTTCTTATGGAAAAAGAAGAGGATGAAAAACTTACAGACAATTACTGTGAGATGATTGAGGAAGACACCGATGTAGAGGTTGCGGCGTTAAAAGAAAATGTTGAAAAATTACGAAAGGAACAAGATGAAGAAATTTCTTCCTTACGAGCTGCTAATGACGCCTTACTATCACGTGAGAATATTATAAAGGCCGATTTGGAAGCCACTAAAGCGGAGGTTCGTGAAAAACTCCGTCAACAAGGGATTTTGGAGTCACAAATAGAAGCCGCTAAAAGAGATATTGAGGCACTCACACACGAATTCAGAGATCGTGGAGAAACCATAGCTGAAAAAGAAAGGCGTGTCTTTGATCTCAAGAAGAAAAATCAAGAACTGGAGAAGTTTAAGTTTGTGCTAGAGTACAAAATAAAGGAACTCAAATCACAGATTGATCCCCGTGATGAGGAGATTCGACAAGCAAAGGGACGACTTGCTGAGATGGGAAAAGAAGCCGATCAGTATACCCACAGTAATGAACACCTTGTTCTACAAATACGTAATCTGCGTCAAAAGAAGGCGGGTCAACAAAAAGAACTTGAGAAACTTGCATCGGGAATGCGTGGTTTCGCAGAGTATCAATCACGACTTTGGACAGAACTGTGTGATCTACGTGATGAGGAAAACCCACGTAAACTAAAAGAGTCGGCGAAATTACTCTATGACAAATACACTTCCAATAAAGCGGTTGCTGTTAGCCGATCACTCTCTTCTCGTACTGCTGCAGATGAGGTACGGGAGTATAATCGTGAACGTGATCATCTGGAGCGGAATCTTGTTGGACTAAAAAATCGTGTGAACAAGGATGCAGAGAATAATCGTGGCGACAAGTACCGTATCACCAGTGAAAACGTTATTCTCGTTAAAGAGATTAATGACCTACGCAAGGAGGCACGTTTACTGGCTGCTAAAGCGGGTGTTTGGCGCACCACAGATCCCTCTGGTGCTTCTGCGTATGAAGAAGATACAGCGCGAGAGATTGCAATGCAGCGGGCGGAGTTGGCTCGTCTGCGTGAGATAGCAACAAAGCTGGAGGAAGAGGCCCGTTCAAAGGGCATTACAGTAAAACCTCCTACACTGTAGGAGAAGGTCACTTTCTTTTCTTTTTTTTTCTTTCTTTTTTCTTTCTTCTTTCTTTCTTCAGTTTTTTCTCTCCTTTCTGAGTGATTATTTCTTTTTTTTTGGTGAAAAAATAAATATTGATGAGACGTCTAGAGATAGATAGACAGAGAGGTAGAGAGATAGAGAAAATGAAAAGAGAGAGAATAGAAAAAAAGTGACCTTGATGTAAAAGAATGCATGACAAACAACAACAACAACAAGAAGAGGAACAACCCTGCAAACCAAAAAAAAAAAAAAAAAGAGGGACTGATGTTGCAATCTCTGCAGGTGTGACCCATTGCGGTATGTTTCTTTTTTTTTTTTTTGTTTACACTCTCTGAGAGTGTACATTGAATCAATGCCAATTTCTTCTTTGCACGTATATTTGAAGCTACACCTCTTTTCTTTTTCTTTTCTTTCTCTTTATATGTATTTCCCATAGTCTGTCTCTTCCCGATGCTTACCCGCACGGCTCTCTGCAGTTCCTTCGCGGCGCTGGCGGTAGACGCGGCGCGGCGCTACGCCCTCACGGACACGGACAATAATAACAATAACAACAACAACCATAACAACAATAACCTTAACACTAGTAATAGCAACAACAACAATAACACTAACACTAATGTGAATACCGTACTGTGGTATGATGATACGGCTGACAGCACGCAGACACAGCGGGAACACCACCGAAGTGCCGCCTATCGCGAATTGCACCGACCGGCACTCACAAATGCCGCTATGGGGCTCTATGGTGGTGAACCGGGATTTGAGAAGGCACACCGCGTGTGGGTTGACCCCGACCGTCCACACATGAAACACATTTATAATCAAACAGCACTAGCGAAGAACCTTCGTTATGCTCGATATGGATACTTTAAACGTGATATGCATATTCTTGATATTGACAAACTTATTCGACACGCCCGTATGCTCCCAACACCAGGGAGACTTCTCACAGATTTTTTGTATCAACGTGTTCCTCTACCTGACAAGAGTTGTGCTGCTTTAATTCGTTATCAACGTCAGCAGATTGAAATGTTAGAAGAATGGGAGCGGCACGCAAGTTTTCAATGCGCTGCTGAAATGTTTGAACGTCTTATCGTAACAAACATCCCACCTGTAGAAGTTGGAGTTGAGACACATGCAGAGATGGTATTATGTGCTGCTGCAAGTGGTAAATGGGAGGATGGATGGGATATTTACGCTGCACGAGCACGGGAAATGGAGATGGAGTCTCCCGATGTTTTTATACTTAACACATACTTTTTTGATGCTTTGCTTGAACTCTGTGTAATTTCACGGCGAGTGGAAGAGGGAATGTCTGTTATGGAAGAAGTAATCACACGAAACTTAAAACCACGGGCAACCATGTTAGATAAGGCTATGATACTCTGTGCTATTGATGCAGAGAACTATATGGAAAATAATGAGACAGGGAGTAATGCAGAAGAGTGGCAACAACGACGAGAACTATGTAATCAACGTGGTCTTGAACTTTGGGCTCTCTTTGATTTTTATCAATTAGAACGCACAACAAGATCTATTGAAGCATATATGCGTATGTGTTGCGCTATTGAAGAACCTACTTTAGTTCTTAAGGCACAAAGTTTTTCAGATGCTGCTGGTATTAGTCTCTCATTAGAGTGTTTTCACTGGTTAATTTATGCTCTTAGAGGAATTGCAGATTTTGGTGATTACATAATAGACCTCTTTTCCCAGTTAGGACCTCGAGGTTTAACACCAGATTTTGTTTTATTTACTCTAGCTTTTATGCATTGTGCTCTTCAAAAAGATGGAGAACTTGCACTGGCTATATATGATCAGTATTTTGTTCACATGAATATAAATCCAACTCCAGAAATGACACTTCTCTTTATTCAAGCATGTGCTCACTGTAAAGAGCCAAATATAGCTATGTTAGAAAGATGTGAAGGGATAATAAAACGTTTAGAAGAAGTAGGAAGTAGTGTGGATTACATCTCACCAATCTATGATCAGTTCCTTGAGATATGCGCTCATTTAGGTGCTATTGCCACAGGGTATGGAGTATTAAAAAAGTTAGTAGGATTTGGGAAACCTCTCACGACCCGAATGCTTAATTCACTACTTTTAGCTAATTCAAATGCGACTCCTCCTAATGGATCAATCGCCATGACAGAGGAAATAGTTAATCTTTTTACTCTTCTTAAAGTGGAACCAAACGAGGATACTAATATTTGCATAAATCTTTGTGTAGAATCTTTTGGGGATTCACCCACCATTACTTCTTTCATTACTGCTATAGATAATTTACGACAAGGCACGGATGAGAAAACGTTATCATATGATGAAGATATTCCTGTTATTCAAGAAGCTCCACATGTTCTTCGTCAACTTCGAGCCGAATGGAAACTTCAGCCTCGTGATATGGTGCTTCGTCGTTTTGGACAGTACACAAAACCAATAGGTAAGGGGGCAGTGGATGTGGGAAGTATGCAAGGTAGTGTAATCCCATTCGGTCGTTCACCAGGGGAGCGGCGTGTCTAAAGGTTTGTGGTGTCTTATCAAACTCTCTCCTTCTCTCTGTAGGACTGTATGTGGGTGTGTGTGTGTGTTTTGTCTACTCATCTATTCGCTTAAGGAACTTTGCAACAATGCTGGGAAAGCAAATACAAAAAAAAAGAGAGAATAATCGATCAATGAATGGAGGGGGAACGAGGTACTGGTGTCCACGTTGAAGTATTCTCTATCTTTTGAGTACCATTTATTATTATTATTATTATTATTAATATCTTGTTACTATTATTATTTATTTCTTGTTATTATTGCCATTTTTTTTTTTTTTTTAATTATTGTACAATTTTTATTTTATACCATTTTGTTCTTTATTTGCCTTTGCCTTGTTTTATGTTTGAACTTCTTGGTGTAGGAGATTAATTGGGGGGAATGCTTCAATGGGAGTGGCCAAAGACCTGGTCTGCAGAAAGTAAGGAAGTAATACGGGAAACTATAGAAAAAGCCATTGGAAATGCGATGGCTGGAGGAAAAAATGCACAAATTCGAGGAGTAGTTAGTGTTGACGAATTAAATATGGGTTGTATTCCACCAGAGATAGCGCTTAGCAGTATTCGCGTACTCTCGGCGGAGCACACGGCCATTATGGTAAAGGTGCGATATAATGGAGACTTTTCTGTACGATTACGTGGATTGGAAATTAACTTAGATACTGTAGGGGCGAGTGCAGAGGAGGCGGATGCTAATTTTGCTCTTCCTTTTTTTTGTCCTTTTGAGATGACACTTCAGGATATTCGTCTTGATGGAATGATATCGATTGAAGTATTTCATGAGATGGAGGAAAACCCGCAGTGGGAGCAGGGATCTAATGTAGCTGTTCACAATACCGTGACCCCGCGAAGTAGTAAAAGTTCCGCACTGCGCCCCTCGCGGCCGCTGCGATCGTTGAGTTCACGTGGCCGGTTTGGTTACGGTGTGTTGTTGGGCGGTGGGGGTCGCCGGGCGATGCGGCCGCCGGGTGTGCTGGACAACATTGAGGGATCCCTCTCCACGGTGGATAGCGATAGTTATGTGCGGGGAACCTCACGCTCCTCTCCACCAGCACGGGGGAGCACGCCATCTTTTGCGGATATTTTACTGAAGAAAGTTGTGGTGAGGCGTCGAATGGTGAAGGTGCAACTTTTTGGGGATCCACTTAAGCATTTTAGTGTTATTTCAAACTTTAGCTCTGTGCCTGGTGCGAACAGCAAGGTGGAGGGTATGATACGCATGCTGATTAAACCTGCTATTGAAGGACTTATGGAGGAGGGAGTCGTTTTTGCGATATAGTGGGTCCTTTTCTTTGCACTGGAAAGGGGGGAAGCATCGGTAAAATGCTGTTTATTTCTTCTTTTCTCTTTTCTTGTTATGCTAGTTATTTTTCTTTGCGTTGCCTTTTTTTTCCCTCTAGTTGTTATTATCATACTTCTCTCTATATATATATCTGTATATACTACTACTTATTTATTTATTTGTTTCCTTTAATTTGTTTATTATTTATTTATTTATTTATTTTTTACCATTTTTCTTTTTCTTTCTTTCTATTTATATATTTTCTCTTTTCCTTTTTATTTAATTCGTTTTCTTACCTCACAAAGGCTGATAACCTTCTCAAATCCGCAGAAATCAAGAAAAGGGAAGTGTATGCTGCAAGAATCCAAGTCTGTGACCGTGGGTGTGCGGATTCGTCCAAGATTGGATGGCGTCGTAAATGCTTTACAGTCAGCGGAGCGCTATGAACAGATGGCGTGTTCGCAGTTATCTGAGAAAACATTACGTCTTTGGGATGGACGGGCAACGAGAGATAGCAGAACGTTCTTTTTTGGATACGACAGTGTATTCGACGAGAATACCACACAAGAAGAAATTTATGAAGAACTCGTTACTTCTGCTGTAGACCTTGTCTTGTCTGGTACAAATGTTACTGTCCTTACCTATGGTCAAACAGGTAGTGGAAAAACATACACCGTACTTGGAGGTATACGTAAGAGTCCAATGAGTGATGATATTATTACAGATGAAACAGGTATTCTTCTGCGTAGTCTGCAAGATATTCTTCACTTTGCAGAAATTAACAAGAATAACCGACATATCATTATTGGAATATCTGCTGTAGAGATTTATCTTGATGAGGTGCGTGATTTATTATCTGATGAACAAGCACCTACTGTTATTCAAATGGCAGTTATGAAAGATATTGTACGATTTCCAAAATTAACATGTCTTCCTATCCTTAGTCTTCATGATGGACTGAAGGTTTTTCAAAAGGCAACATCAAAACGAGCACAACGTATGACCTCTGCGAATGATACTTCATCGCGTTCTCATGCAGTTTTTAATATTGAAGTATTTCAACAGCCTATCACACCGATAAGTCGACGACCGATGAGATTTCTTGATGTTTTATCCTTACGAGATTTAGAGCAACTTAATCAGTTAGAAGGAAAAACACCAAAATTGAGGTCACATGATCTTTTTAGAAGTGCTTCTAATAGTCTTTTTGGACCACCTGAAGCTCCAATTATGTACAGCAAGCTTGTACTTGCAGACTTGGCTGGTAGTGAAAAGGCTCGCAACTCTAGTGTCAAGGGTGAAGGTTTTGATGAGCTTAAAAAGATTAACGCATCTCTTACTTCCCTCGGTAATGTTGTACACTGTCTTCATGAGGGATCTAGACATATTCCATATCGTGACTCAAAACTAACAACTGTACTTCGTGACTCATTTGCTGCACCAAATGCTCGTGTTGTTCTTATTGTAAATGTGAGTCCTACAGTTCTTACAGTTGATGAAACACTTTCTACTCTTTATTTTGCAGACAAAGTTAAAATGGTGAAAACAGGTCCAAGTAGTGGAAGTGGTTCTTTTGGATCTAATGAAATGGTATATGAGTATTTATCTTCTTTAAGAAAGCATGATGAGTTAACTTCAGATCTACGTATTGCTAGTGTGCTACATAGATTTAAAGCTCCTCAAGTTATTCCCGTCGTTGCTGGTGACCCAAAGAACGTGTTATATGACTTTATATTTAGAATAAGAAGACCTAAATCTGATATTCAACAAATGGCAATTTCAACATTATGTGATGCCTTTAAAACTTCTCTGGATGGAGGTCGAAATTGGATATTAGAACAAGAACAAGAGAATCAAATGGTAAGGCGTACAGTTAGAGATGAAACAGTTATGGGATGGAAAAAAAGGAGAAGTGAATTACATGATCTTATCAATGGTATTACAGGTTCAATAAATTCTAATGGTATTACGGATGAGGAAATATGGAATAAACGTCTTGAAGAGGCAGCTTCTGACCTTGGAGAGGCTCGTGCTAGACGTCGTAGTATTCAAGTAGAGTATAATACCGCTGTGAATGGTTTAAAACAGGTCGAAAATAAACTTTCATCCGTAAGAGAAGAATTGAAGCAAATAATGCAATCAAATGAGAATGGTACTAGAGTAGATAAAAATGAAGATGATACTGTACTCCTATGGAGACAGGAACAACGTGAAGAGGCTTGCTGGGAGCGATTTTCAACTCAAGCAATTCAAGCTGTAGAATCGGCAAAATTGCGTTTTGAATTGTCTAAATTGATTTGTGAAACCCATCGACTTGCTGTGGAAATGAAGAAAGAGAAACGGCTGGTTACGAACAAACAATCACAAGCTGTATATGAATGGTTGCGACACGTTGTATGGGGTATGGCAGGTAATGCAGTGGTGATTTCCAACAGGAAGGAAAAACGACGACAACGCAAGATTTCAGCAGCTGATGCTGATGAAGTACTAGTGGATGGCTACATTGCCCCACATCCACGACAGTACTGGCAGCAAAAACCTTCTGAAGAAAATCGCCAACGTAAAAAACGCAAGAGGTCTACACGTTATGATGATGATACACTCCGAGAGGAGGTGATTTCCTTTGTGAAGATGGGTGGTGAGGTTTTAAAATACTCCCGTGATGGTACAACCCATCGACGATTGCTCTATATTGAGAATAAGGATGGTGAAGATCGTCTCTGTTGGTCCACCCTGGGCTCCTTGAGCCGAGATGGTTACATTCCACTGCGCTCCATTACACATCTGCAAATTGGACGGGCAACCGGTGATATTAAGAATGCCAGTGATATTGCTGTTGCGCAGTTCTATCTCAGTTGGGGTGTTGTTTATAAACGTCGTGGGTCCTCCACTACGGTGGAATTCGCCTGTGATACCGTTACCGAGATGGAGGCGTGGGTGATTGGCCTCTCGTATCTCACCAATCTCGTCCCTGCCTTCGCCGTTCTTATGGGCAAACACACCCCCAACACGAGTAAAACCAATAAAACCGATACTGGCAGTACTGGCAGCAGCGACAACACAGATGAGAATGGCTGGGGGGCCCTCAGTTCAACAGAGGCCGCCTTCTGTCATGAGTGGCACGTCCCTCCGCTCGTTTACGCAGAGACCCGTCGGCAGCTTATGAAACGACGCACTGGCAAACGTCTCGCCGGCCTCCGTCTCTCGCCAGGGGAATTGCGCAGTCTTGTGAAACTCGATATTTTTCGGGCCTCAGCCATGTGGTTGCGATTCCAAGCGGAGGGTCTCGTTACTAAACCGAAAGGTAAACTCTACTGCTACGTCCAGGCACCAGCCATACAGGACACCGCATCCATGGGAGCAAACCCCACAACAGGGGATGACTCGGATGAGGAGGTCGCGTAGAAGAGGGTCTGGGATAGAGTGCAGTTTTTAGATAGATAGAAAAGGAAAAAAAAAAAAAACAACTGCCTTGCTCCGGTTTCTTTTTTTTTTTATTTTGTTTATATTATCTTTTACTATATGTATATATATAGTTTTCCTATTCAACAGTGAAACAAACAAAGAAATAAACTAACCAATTGATAGAGAAGAGAACATACGAGCATCATGGCTCCAATTCTTTTTTTCCCCAGTTTTTTATTATTATTTATTTTGTTAACTTTCCAACGATGAAAGTTAGTGGGAGTGATATTTTATATATGTTTCGCCCCCTTTTTTTTAATTTTTGTGTTAGTGTTATTCTTGTTATTGTTTTTGGTCAGTGTGGTAGAGTAGAGATTCGAAACTCATAGTTACATGTGAGAATTATATCCACCATATGAGGCTTTCAATTAGAGTCACTTTACACTGAAACAAAGCTCAGTTTTCTATATAAAACGTATATCTTTCAATTATGTTTTATTTGCAAATTGTTTTTTTTTTTTCTCCCTTTGTGTACGGACTCTTCTTATTCTTCTTCTTTTTGTTATTACCACCATCCCCCGTCCTTCTTTTTCATTTTTTTTTTTGCTCTTTACCATTTTGGTGTCTATATGTATATACAATGCATATATATATATTTTTTTTTTACACATCCAAGGGAAAGTGTATGCAGGTTCCTAGAGAGGAGGACGTTAGACGTGAGGAGGCGCTTAAGCGGCGGGCGGAAGAACATGCGCGGTGGAAGGCAGCTTTCTTTCAAAGTAGACCACCACCGCCGTTTTTACCCAAATCCCGTCCACCTCAACCAAAACCTACCACTAAAGCTCCTGTTCATCATCTTTACAAGCGAGCATTGGAACTAGTTTCAACTGAAGTACTACCACCTACACCAAGTACTACGGAATCTAAAGAAGAACCAAAAGACAAGAAAACTATTTGGTTACAACAATTAAAAGAAGAGATGGAGCGTCGAAATCCTTATGAGGATAACAAGATTTGTTCCGATCCTAAGCGTACTGTAGTGGTGTCAAATTTGCATCCAAAGACTATAGAAGAGGACATTCGATTGTTTTGTGAGCGGTTTGGTAGGGTGGTAAGTGTACGTCTCATTTGTGATTACAAGGGAAAGAGTCGTAGGTATGGTTTCGTTCAATTTGGATTGGAAGCAGAAGCCCGTAAGGCGGTGGCAAATAGTCGCAAGTGGAGGTTGCATGGTCACGCCGTGGTAACTGATATGGAACGGGGTAGACTAGAGTTGGGCTTCTTGCCAAAGCGAATTGCAGAGGCACAGAGACACATTAATGCGGCAACGACGTCCTCGTCAGGTTTAGGAAATGATAAACGTCCACGGTATGAGCATAACTACAATAACCAGACATGTAAAGATGAGAAATTGAGCTCCACAAATGTGGATAGTTGTGTTTTTAGTGGTAATGATGTGCCTTATGATGTTGATGATCTTATAAACTCTATTGCGAATCTTAAGTGAGTTTCTCTGTTTGTGTGTTGTTTTTCTTTTCGTTGTTTGTCTGTTTTTGTGTGAGTGGCACGAATGATTGCTTATTGTAACAATAAAGGTGAGTATAATGTCTTTTACTCATATCTTCTATCCATTTATTATCTTTAATTCTCTTATTTCCTCAATGGCTGTGGAAATGGAAAGGGAATAGGGAATACATGATTAGATGGTTTTTAAAGGTATGTGTGACATTTTTTCTTATTTTATTTCCTTTTCATTTTTTCCTTTTTTTCCTATTCTACCATTGCATAGTCAAAGACGGAAGTGTAAAGGAAAATCCGAGTAACTTTCTCATACATACAATATATCTTTAAATATATATATATATTTTTTTTTTCTTGCTTTTATTGAGAGGGAGAGAGAAACCGTGTGTGTGTGTGTGTGTTTTGAGTCTCTCACCATAAAATTTTTTTTTCTGTTTTGCTTTTTGTTTAGGCCAAACACAATTGTAAATGCACGTTTACTCAATCCAACAGATTCTTGACGTGCGTCCCCTTTACAAGGACCCACCGTACCCCGACTTTTCACTTGAGGAGGCATGTCGGCGAAAGAAGATGTCCCAATCGAAACTTGTGCGGGGTGCCAACGCGTGGGTTGCTGGCGGTTCGGCAAAGACAACGGTGGAATGGGTACAGCGACTGGTGCAGGGTTCTCTTAATAAGTTGAGCGCAGCGAACTTTGATAAGATGCTGGAAAAGTTGCAGACAGATGTTATCTTCTCTACGGAAGAAACATTAAATAAGACGGTGGAAATTATCTTTAAGAAGGCACTTGAAGAACCAGAGTGTAGTAAGTGGTACGCAGGTGTTTGCTACAAGTTAGCAGAATTTGAAGTGAGTCAATCTGTTTCAACACAGCCTGTAGATGGTAAAAAATATTCTAAACTACGTAACGCTGTTGTTGGCATCGCACAAGAGGAATTTCTTAGTCGTCGTAAGATGCCTTCATTTGATAGACTCACAGAGGATGAAAAGGAGCAGTTACGATCCTCTTTTATGCGTCGTAAACGAGCAAACATGAAGTTTATTGGAGAATTATTTATGCATAAGGTTCTTTCACATCATACCATGATGAATATTGTTCAAACTATAATGCAAGGAGAAGAAAATGCTGGGGATCCTGCAAGTGAAGATATTGAATTCCTTACAGAACTTTTCTTGACCATTGGAGAGAGTCTCGATGCTATTCCTGATGTACGTCCCAAGTTGGACGTTTATTTTAAAAAGTTGGAGGTTCTCAAGAACCAAGAAAAGTACACAGCACGTATTCGATTTAAGATTCTTGATCTTATTGAATTACGACGTGACTTAAATTGGGAGCCACGTGCGGCGGCAGCGGCAGCAGCGGCGACAACAACAACGGTAGCAAATTCCAAGAACTCCAATACATCGAAGGAACCTCAACGAGTGACGGATAAACCCCCTACACGTTCTCCGGCTACACTTAACTCTGGCAATACACCCACAAGCGGAGCTAAAAAGAACAAACAGGCTGCATTTCCAGATACGGCACCAAACCCACCGGGTGAGGCTGCATCTCTTGCTGCTGGCGGAGATTCAACGGGTGGACGTAATTGGAGCAGTATTGTGAAACCCGCAGGGCAACAACGTGATGGTCTTCTTCTTCGAAATACGGAATCCGTTTCATTTGAGGCACGTGTACGATCACTTTTCCAGGAGTGGGTTGCGGAGTGCACAAATGATTTTATTCATGAATGGATGAATGAATTCCGAAATTGCCAACGACGTTTTGATTCGGAAGAGGATCTTTGCAAGGCAGCAGCGGCAGAAGTGGTTCGTGAGGCTTGTATGACCACTAAGAAAGAAGCACAACATGAGGCATGCAGCTTTCTTACGGTAGGCCTCTTTCTCGCAGATGATGAAGTACTCGATGGTTTTGCAATGGCTCTCGTCTCCGCCATTGAGGAAGATATTCTGGAAGATGTTCCTAAGTTTAGCGAGCGCTTCATTACAATGTTGTGTATTGCTTGTCGTGGAGATTTTGTTGCGGATATGTATTACGATGCGGCACGTGTGCTCTGTACGGCGTACGGTATGCTTCGTGTGCGGGATGAATCGACACTCGACACGCTGATGGATTTCTGGCACAAACTGCAAAGACCACCGGAGAATGAGAATGCCATGTTGGCGCCCGTCACTCTTCAGTACCTAGCAGATATGTCTACAAATGGACAGGCACCTCTTACAGGTCGCATCATCGCTTCTTTGCAGAACATTGGACTTGTAAATGATGAAATGGTGAAGGAGTGGCTTGAAATTCCAGTGGAGGGGGCTGTGGCTGAAGTCGTCGAAGCGTATAAGAAAGCCGCACGTGAGTTATCATTAAAAACAGTCTAATATTAACTCAAATGGATCTGGTGAAAATATGTGCACACATACACACAGAGAGAGAGAGAGAGAAAAAAAAAAGAGAGAGAAAAAGAGAAGTAAAAA
>NW_021639852.1:20904-40390 GCF_002087225.1 Trypanosoma theileri | reverse complement strand
AAAAAAAAAAAAAAAAAGAAACAAAGAGGTATGTGAGAAGTGGAGAGAGAGAGAGAGAGAGAGAGAGAGAGAGAGAGAGAAGGAAGTTATGAAAAATCTAGTCGTTTTAATGGATGATCGCTAACTAAAACAACATCACAATCATCAGAGGGAATACCTTTACGAAACGGAATATAAGCTGAACTGCCCTTGATTGAGCTGTACTTGCTTGTGGTTTTTTTGGTTTTTCTGGTTTGTGTTTTTTTCTTCTTATTATTGGTTTATTTTGTATTTCTTTTTATTTATTTATTATTGTTGCTGTTTATTATTTAATCTCACAAAGAGTATACATANGTTTTTTTCTTCTTATTATTGGTTTATTTTGTATTTCTTTTTATTTATTTATTATTGTTGCTGTTTATTATTTAATCTCACAAAGAGTATACATACACGTATATATATATATATATATATATATATATATATATATATATATATACGTATACATATACATATACCTGTATAACTGTATACAGATTAAATAAGGTTGTAGTGTGTTGTTATAAAATGAGTACAAAAATTCTTCAGCGAATGGCAGTTGCTGTGGTTGCTGCATCAGCTGGTGTGTACAGCTGTTGCTTCGTCGTGCGTCCTGGAGAGGCTGCTGTTCTTTACAACAAGATTACTGGTCTTAAAGACACAGTATATGGAGAGGGACTCCAGTGCCGCATTCTTGGACTGGATGAAATCAAGCTCTTTAACATCCGCGTTCGTCCACGTGTGTTGCAAACCATGACTGGTACAAAGGATCTTCAGATGGTTAACATTCGTCTGCGTGTATTGTTTCGCCCACAAACTGAACGTCTACCTCAGATATACCGTACATTTGGAATGGACTATGATGAACGTATTCTTCCTTCCATCAGTAACGAGATCCTAAAGGCGGTTGTGGCAGAGTACAAAGCGGAGGAACTTATCCAAAAACGTGATGCGGTCTCCGCTCGTATTTACCAGCTGATGCAAGAAAAGGTGACTCAATTTGGTCTTGTTCTAGAGGACCTTTCTCTTGTGGATATTCAGTTTGGAAAAGAGTTTATGATCGCTGTGGAACAGAAGCAGGTTGCTCAACAGGAGGCGGAACGTTTCCGCTATGTTGTACAGGAGAATGAACAGAAGAAGAAGGCCGCTATTGTACGGGCAGAGGGTGAGGCAGAGTCAGCACGTCTTATTTCTGAAGCGATCAAACGTTCTGGTGATGGTTTACTGGAGCTTCGCCGCATTGAGGCTGCAGTTGATATTGCATCTCAGTTGGTTCCATTACGCAATGTGACTTTCCTCCCAGGCGGTAATAATATGCTTTTTCAAATGAAGAATCCGAGCGGCTAAGAGTTGGTTCTTCTTGTAGGGTGGAGACAAGTGAGAACGGGAAGTGGGAAAACAACAACAACAAAAAAAAAAGAAATGGAAAAAAGAAAGAAAAAAAAAAGACATTTAGGGAGATACTTTTTTTTGTATTTGTAAGTAGCGAAAGCAAAAGGGGATATTAATGAAGGGAGACATAATCATTTGTTTCTCTCTTTTATTTTTCTTCTTCCCCGTCTTACTTTTAATCACTGATGGATGGTGATACATGAGTTCACTTTACTAAGTTAAGACACAAAGGCGTTGCCATCAGGGGTGACTCTTGCGTTTTTTTTTTTTTGGAAAGCGCTGACCTTCGTATGGACCCTAGCACACCTTCTTATTGTAGCAGTTTTGTTGATGCATGAGAAACCAAAGAGTTAACGAAAAGAAAAAAAAAAATACACATATATATTTATATTTATATCTGGTTCTTTTATTTCTCTTTCTCCTCCTCTTTTTTTCTTTCTTCTCTTTTTCCTTCTTTATTTTGACGTGTGTGTTTTTTTTTTTGGTGCATATACGGTGTCCATTTTCTGTTAAAGGTGGCACGTGTAGAGTAAATGCCGACGTTAGACGTGACAACACTATTAGGCAGTAGCCTTAGTGATGAACTCCGTGCGACATCCCTTTTGGTGCTCGATGGCGCTGTTGTAGTGGGAACCAATAGAGGGTCTGTATTGGTTTTTTCGCAGCTTAACAACAACAAGAGGGGAAGTGGTATAGATGCTGCTACGAATGATTGTGATAGTAAAAATACTGAGGATGTTCTTCCTGGTGTTTGTGTGTACGCCCAGACTCTTCACCACGGCCCAGTACACTCTCTCTGCGCCTCCACTGCAGATCTTTTTGCATCTGCTGGCCATGATGCGGCACCGGTTGTGCAGCCCATAACGAATCTGCTAACAAATGGTACAGAACGTGTGCACCGCTTATCAGGACATACAGTTCCTGTAGCAGCAATGGAGTTTTTCTCTACAGGAACTTGGTTGGCGACGTGCAGTGTGGGTGGTCGTTTTATTGTCTTTGACACTATATCCCGTTCAATGCTGTGTGATGTGAATGTTGGCTTCTCTGTTCGTTGTTTGGCACTTTCACCAGACGAGACGACGTGTTTTGTGGGTGGAATGCAAGTTGCCCGTATTGATTTATATGAAAATGATCGCCCAGTGGAGCCACTAGGAAGACGAGATCCCCCGCTCTGGCTTCAGCACTACTCATGGTCTTGTGCCGGTGAAAAATTTATTGTAGAGGCACCTGAAGATTTATTTATTGCGAGACTCTCTGTTACGCCAGACTCACTCACGGCATTCTTTCAACCACGCGATGGTTCGGCTATCGACAGTGCAACTGCCACATGGTATCACAGTGCAGCGGACTACTGGCTTTCCCGCAACTTTGAACGCATCGCAAAGGGTAGTCATTCACAGAAAGAAGAAGAAGAAGAAGAAGAGGGGGAAAAGAAAGAGTTACCTCATCTACCTTTCCGTAAAATACTTCTGGTGGAGGACTCTCAAACAGAGAAAACAGAGATGGAGGGAAATAAGAAAAGGAAAGGATCATCAATGCGACTGCAGGTGTGTAATGGCTGGGATACATGGCCACGCCCTCATGTCCGTGTGGAATCTCAGGAGACTCTGCACATTTCAGCATCTGCAGCACTTTTGGATAAGAAGTTACCAGAGGCTGCGGATGACTCATTGGAGGGCCGTTTGGCCCGTGAAGAAGAACGCGGTAAGGCATTGCAAGCAGAGTGCGATGAGATTGTACACCGCTTGAAGACCATTATGGAGCAAGGAAGCAGAAAACGAACGCGCCAACCCCCTTCCTCTTGAGAGGGAGAAGAAAAGGAAAAAGAAAAGAAAGACAATGAAATGAAAAAAAGTGATGAACCTACATTGCTTAGTAAAAAGAAAAAAAAAAAAGCGTCGATTAAATGAATTTTTGAGTTATGTCTCTTGACCTATACAATGGGTACCTTCACTCCTTTTTATTTGTAATTTTATTGTGAGTTGGTCTATTAAATTTTTTTTTACCCCCCTTCCTGTGCCTTTTTCTTTTCTTTCATTGTATCTATCTTTTGCACTATTTTTTTTTCCCCCCTTCTTAGTGCCCACAGGAAAAAAAAGAAACACACAGAGACAGTTCCCCACATTTAGAGGGATATTGCTTACGCTATTGCTGAGGGCGGGGTGACCACGTGTAGAGATGACCGGGAATGCCCCGGCAGTGTTGCCCAATCTGAGTGCTTTAGTTGGAAGGGATGTCGCGAACAAACTTGTGGAGGCGGCTGGCGGTGTTGTGGCACTCGCGCGACTCTCCGATGCGGCATTGCGGCATCTCGGGCTTTGCGAAGAGGCGCAGTTCCAACGCGCCCGACATCTGCACGCCGGCCATCTTGCGGAGGCTCCAATTTTTGTGGAGTTCTTTGGCGCCGATGATGTGCGGGCGGATGAACTGCGCGCGGCGAAGAAGGCACTAGCCGTGCTCGCCCGCAAGTGTTGTATTGCCGCGAAGGCCGATCTCTCGGGCGGTGCCGTAACAGACGAACTTGGAGAGAAGGAGCGCGAGAAGTTGCGGCACACCTTCGAACTGCTATTGGCAGAGGGGAAAGTAAACGCAACAGACACACAAGCACTTCCCGTTCCGCATGTGTTTGTGCGAGGAGAGGAGATAAAGAAGAAACGTGGTGGTAGGAAGGAGTTCCGCAAACAACAGGCACAGAAGGATGCGCCTAGTGCTTTAGAGCGTGCAGTTTCACACATAAAGATGGGCGTGAGCGAAGAGGAGCAAATGCAAACACTTATGCTGCGCAGCGATGTTAGGGCAGAGCTGTTGAATGGTGTAGCGAAGCCACGGGAGCAGCGAAAACGTCAGCGGGATGAAAAAGATGATGAATACGATGATCTTATGCAAATCCGTCTATAAACTCACTCTGGTGGTAGTAGTGATGATGATGATGATGATGAAAATGCAGTCACTGCTTGTACAAGAAAAGAAAAAAAAAAAGAAAAAAAAAAAGAATTACATTTCTCCACTACGAGCAAATACTCTATTTTACTACTATCCTCCGCATTTTATGACACTCTATTCCCTCTTCTCTTTCTTTCTTTTTCTCCTTTTGTATGTTGTAAGCGACAGAAATTGTACGTGTTTCTACCTTTCTGTCTGTCTGTGTGAGTGTGTGGGTGTGTGAAACTTTAGCTGAAAGTCTTCCTCATTTTTCCACCACTAAAAAGTGAGGGTGTCGGAGGACAATGTATGATATTCTTGAAGAGGCATCCATTATCACCGACTGCGAGGTTTCCGAGGAGCGTAGTGCTAGAGGCAGCTGGAACGGCAGTATACACAATGAACCCTCAGAGGCGGAACCACCATGGTTACCGCCTTCTCATCTTTCTGCACATTTACCGTTTCGTTCTGCTTGCGAATACCTTGACCGCCATTCACGTGATTGGAATGATGAGTTCCAGAAACTCTGGGATGAGGAAACACATCAGCTGTGGGGCACTGATAGTCGTGAGTCTTTGGAACAGTTGCTTAATCACTATGAGTCATATTGTCTTAGTTTGGTAGAAAGCCTCTGTCGAGAAGGTGGCTCCAGCAGTACATGGTCAAGTAAAGCACTAGAGATCCCTGATTGCTTCCGTGTTGGAAACATCATGTTGCGTGTATGGAAAGATGACAAATTAGGTCTTAACATGCAGCGTTGTTTCCGAGTCTTACTCGATTGTAAAGCACCTCGTATAGCTTTTCCTCTTACTGCAGCATTTCGTTATTATAATGTTAGCATTACAGCACAAGCTGTTATACCAATAGCACGTGGTCGTGCTCCGCTCTATCGTGGCGATGGTGTTGCGGATCCACTACTACATTCTCCTTTACGTGATTACCTTTCTTTCTTACTGGAGGCACTTAATGTTATTCCACACGGTATTGGTGTACAGTCAAAGCATTTAGGGGTGGAGGTTTATGAAGGTGCGGATAGGCGTCTTTACCTTCTTAATCCTATTGGACTTTTACCACCATTGAATGGAATATCGTCAAGTCGTTCCGTTCCACTTCGTCGTTGGTGGCATATTGTGCGGGGACCTCCGGCTGTATTTATGCAACCACCGCTGGAGTCTTATGATCGAGATGTTTCTAATATTTATTTCTCACTTCTTGACGCAATGCATGAAGTTGGTGTACGTAGACATAAAGCTATGGTTCGTATTTTACATGAAAATGGACTCAATATTTGTTTACTGGGTAAAGTGTTGCGACACCTTCTCTCACAAACGGATGAGAATACTAATGATGATGATGATGATTATGATGATGAGAATAAGGAAAATTTATCACGATTGATTGGTGTAGAGATTATTGCACGTGCTGTACGTCGTGTAATGTATAATCAAGTAACTCTTGATCGCGCCCCTCGTACCGTTAAAACAGCAAATGGTTATTTAGCACGTGCTGTTAGTGCTATGATAGATACGGATTCAAATCGTTTTATCTACGGTCTTATTCCAACCATAAACAGGATGTTCCCAACTAGTGATAATGATAATTTACTTCAAAATTATTTACAATCTCTACTTCGTGATAATACATTACTTGCAACTAAACGATTATGCTCTCTATGCGGTTTTATCCTTAACAGAGGTATTGTAGAACGTATTGATTGTATCCCATCGTCACACAATTTTAGTAGTTATGTAGATGTTAGTCATGAGAGCGCTGTACCAGTATTTATGTTAAATACAAAAAAGGAAAGTGATGTTACTCGTGGTCTCTTTACATCTTTGATATTACCTTATCATATTGTTCATCAAGTACGAGCTGGTCACTTTCAACAAGCTATGCGTCTCGCTCGACGTATTGTTGCCGTACGAGCACGAGCCAAAAGACAATTCTTATACTTTGAGGCATTAATAAACGCGGCAGTTGTTACTACACAAGCTGGAAATCATGAAAGTGCAAAAGAAATGCTTGAACGGGTACGAACTGGAATGCGTATTACACCTGCTGTTAAACTTGGTGTTCTAAAGAATTCTGGAACCTTATTAATTCCACGTAATAATTATTTTCTCCCAGGTCGTGTTGAGGTTGAAGTAACAGATGGTTTTCTTGATTGTTGTTCTGGAGAATATGTGGAGGCACGAAAGAAATTTCTTTCTGCTATTGATTTGGGCTGTTCAATGGACACTTCAAGCGCGGAGTTTGCTACTTACTTACTTTTATTACCTTTCGCAGGTCTTCTGGAGACTGCCGTGCGTTCCTCCGTTGTAACGATTGGAGAATTGCTTGCCATGTGGAGACGTCTTCGTCTTCTTCTTGGGCCTTCTATTTATGGGGCGACTATTTGTGAACAGTTAGCCTCTTTACTATTTGAAAGAGGAATATATGAAACTGCGGTGGAGCGATTGCGAGATGCGATGGAGATTGTAGCTCTTCTCCTTGGTGATCAATCATTTGAAGTTGGTGTATTATTAAATAAACTTGCATTTGTTTATTATACATGGGATGTCAAACGTTTTGGAGTACTTTGTACCTCTTTACTGCAATTCTCAGAAACTATTATGATTGAAACCAAAGGGGATTTAACTGTTTCGCATCTCTGTGTAGTGGAGAATACTGTAATGACATTAATGATGCGTGGAAAGTTTGTAGAAGCCTCTGGGAGATTACGAGCGGTATTAAATCCCTCATCTCAGAGAATTCTCCGTATTCCACGGGAACACCCTGTGATGGTGCGACTTTACGAAACTCAGGAACGTCTTAAAACGTTGTTTACACCTACTGCCATTGTAATTATTCAACGCCGTTGGAGGGAATATAAAAGACGAGTGGTGTTAAACATTGTATTTGAGGTAAATGCATGTCTTTTACAACGTGTGGGACGTGGGATGCTACGTCGTAAATTATTACTCTTATACTCTAGAAGTTATATTCATTTAGAAGAGTTGTATCGACATGACTATGAATTTACTTTACTTAACTTTTCTAAACCATTATTACGTGCTTCAGAATTAATATCAAAGAAGTGTCGTAATTGGAATGGAGAATTTCAATACCACCATCAATGTGATTTAATGTGGGATGCAGATTCTTATACAGCACGGAAAGAACATTTAACGGCTTTAGAGCAGGAATTTCATAATACTGTAGTGGAAGGTATTAAAAGTTCACAAAAGTTATCACGGGGATTAATACCTGTACCAAGTTGTTCTACTTCTTTTGTGAAGGAAAATATTGTTATTACACGAGTGGCAAAAGATGATGAATTTCCAAAATGGCAGAATAAACTCTCCGCCTTGTTGAGACAGTCTCCAACAGCTTTTTTCACCGCTGCTTTATGTGATTACGTTGTGGTAGAAGATGAGGCCTATTTTGCACAAGCTCTTATTCCTGTACACCGTAAACCACAATTTATTATTGCTAGTGATGGAAAAATTGATGTAGGAACTTATGGGGAATCATGTGGTATTTTTGAAGAGATATCTTGGCTTCTCCTTGGTCATGGCTTAAATCATCATACCAATTGTGTGTTTGGGGCAGAGATTGTAAAAGCTATGGATGGTATGTGGTACTTGACTAATGGGATTCGTTTCCTTGCCTCTTCACAAGATTCCACAGATAATTTATCGGAGACTTCAAATACATCTCCATATGAAAAGGCTCTTCAGTTGTGTGCGATGAATCAGCAGAAACAAGCGGTTGCTCTCATGGAACAGTACATTTTATCCAGAAAGTGGTATCATTGCGCTGGTGAAATACTCGCACGGAGTTTTCTGGCCTATTGCCGTGCTGCAGCAGGGGAACTGAAAGATACCATATTTAAAGTTTCTAATATCGGAGATAATATTGAGAAAAGGGGATGGACGTTATTAACCACTCGATTGAATTATTTACTTGGACGGGCTTTAATTCGCATTGGAGAGTACGCACAGGCTATTGAACCACTAATGGAACAATTTCAAATTTTAAAAAGTGAACGCTTTCATGCGTACTATGCAGCTTACCCTATTCTTGATAGTGCTCTCTGGCTTGGTAGAGCCTCTCGCAATGCTGGTAAACCACTGCAACGATCTGTGATCACTTTTACACTTCACGTGGCGACTAATAGTGAACCAACAGAACTGTTGTTTGAAACTTGTGCGGCTATGACTCACTACTGCATGGAGTCCGGGGAATTACAACTTGCAGAGGAATTCGCCGCCGTACGTGAACGTAAAGTGAAGGAACTTGATGAGGCATCTAGTCTACGGTATGCTAAAGCCCTTCATGATCACAGTCAGTTACTCTTTCGAAGAGGTGGGAAGGAGAGTTACGAGGCAAGTGCTTCCATGTTAACAGCTGCTATTCGTATTGTGGAAACGGCTCAACCAGATTCTCTAGCTCTTGGCATTATGTTAAACAATTACGGATCCTTACTCACACATATGAATAAGTTATCATCTGCGAAGAAAGCACTTTTAAATGCCCAGCGGTTACTTCAAACACATCTAAGTAGAGAACATCAAGAGATGATTAGTTGGCGGAAAAATATGAAGATTCTTGAGAATAGAATACGAAGAGGAGCTGCGCTACGCATTCAGCATGCCGTACGCCGTTGGATAGAAAGAAGAGCTTCCAGCAGACGTTTAGAGTTAGAAGACCCGGAACGATACGGTGCTCTCCTGCGCTATCAATTAGTCTCACGTATGAAACGTCTTGTTGTTTCAGAGGCAACAGGACGAATTTTTATTGCGGATGAGGAAAATGAACTTTTTTATCTTTTACAATGTAAACAAAGACAGAGTCTTGGAAACGCCAAGATAGCAACCATTCTTCGTCAAACTCATGGGGCAAGGATGAACATTCATAAAGAAAAAATATTAACATCTCTTGCAGAACTCACAGAGTTAGAAAAAAATATTCGAGATGTAATTATCTCTTTCCAGTATAAAGAGCAGGAAATGCTATTTATACAGGGTTTATGGGAAAGACATCGTTTAGGTCGTCGTTCTATTATTCGTGAAAATCATATGATGCGCATTACACTCAAAATATGGCGTATCGATAATGTACAAACCGTAATACGTAGTGATATGTTACGATCACATTTGAGATTATTACTTTATCTTGTCTCACGTGAGGAGGCTGCACGGCGTAAAATGCTTGAACGGATAAATCGAAAGAAAAAACGGGCGCTTGGGGTTAATATTAGTCGTATATTGAATCAAAATCGTCATAGTAACCACCGTCCAAGACGTCGAAAAAACTTTCAACGCATATTCGAAGATCTTATTATCGAAGAACAGGTACGCAGAGAAAGTATTGTAAAGAAAGAGGCGATATTGTCGCGTGACTTTTTTTTTGGACCACTTGTAGATTCAGAGGAAGATTCAGAGAAAGATTCCTCTGGAATATGGTGACAATAATCAAAGTAATCATAGTAAAACATGAGATTTTTTTTTCAAAGTCTCGTGGCATTTTTGTGACTTATTTATATACATATGTTTTTTTTTTTTTTGTATCATACTTTATGTTTGCCCCTTATTATTATTTTTTTTGTTATTTTATTTATTTTATTTTATTATTTTATTTTTTTTTTTTGATTTTTGATTTTCTTTTTTTTGTCTTTTTTATTTACTTTCTGCATCATGTGAATATTCTTCTACGTCGTTACATTCTCTTTGTTAGCCCTTCAACCTGTTCTTTTTTTTTGTTTTTCTTTCTTCTTTTATTATTATTTCAAAAAGTTGTTTGGGAATTCATGGATCGCCCTTTTCTTTCGGCATGTGCCGAGTTCTATCCTTCGTATAGAAACTGGAATGCAGAGTTTCAGTTGGCCTGGGAAATGGAGGACAATACGGTTTCTCAAGCCGAGAGTCGTCTGGAGGCCCTTCGCCGTGTGGAGAGAGAGTTTGTGGCGGACGCCGTGCGCACGGTGAAGCAAATCGTGACGCTTGACGATGACGGCCCGCGGGAGATGCCGAAGTTCCTGCAGTGCTACCGTGTGGACAACATCTTCTTCCGCGTGCTGCCGGACAGCCGCTCTGGCCGCAACTACGTGGCGTCCCTCCGCGGTGTCCTGCAGAGCCGCACCCGCCTGCTCACGGTGCCCCTCTCATGTATGCTTTTCTACCGGGGGATGCCGGTGCTGGCGCAGGCCCTCGTTCCAATGCCGCGGCTACCCACGCAGCTCTACGGCGCAGATTGTGCAAATAATCACGAGGTGGAGGCAGAAATTCTGCACATGGCAGATGCACTCAACATTGTATTACCAAACGTTGTAAACTGTGAAGTGTATGAGGGACTGGATGGACGATGGTACTGTACATTAACAAATGCGACAACGTTTCCTTTGGGGGAAGTTCCTCACGTCAGTTGCCCTTTAAAACGTCAAGAAATGCTTGCATGTTGTGCTTATGTTACCAGTGGACCAAGGGATGTTCTGGCTGTATTGCATTCTCCAATATTCTTGAATGCGGTAACTCAATTAAAGAAGTTCTCTACGACAGATATTCAAGTTGAGTTGTGTAGGACATTACATACCCATGGTGTAAACTTGTGTTACCTTAAAGAGGTTTTACGAGCGTTTCTTGAGTTTCAACAAACCGACAAGGAAACGTTGAGAGTTGTAGAGTCATCTATTATTGTGGAAATGTTCGCTCGTACTATGAAGCAGGAGTTTTACTTAAGAATACAGTCTAACCGTACAGCATATGATGATGAAATACTACAAAATGAAATTACACGACGTATTGCGTATGGATTAGATGAAGCGCAATTTAAACAAATGTTTCTACCTGTATTGATGCGCAAATATTATGTTTCTCATGGAGAAAAAGATATTATTGCCTTATGTGAAACGGTACGTTCTACAAGGCGACACGAAATTATTTCACGTCTTTCTCTTTTATTGGGCGCTTGTTCACGCCCAGAAGGTACTTCCTCAAAGGATAAAATTGTCTGGGTACCTAAAATTTGTTCAAGTGTTATACCATTGTTATTAGAACCTAAAAGGATTATGGATCTCGCCGCTTACTATGACTCAACCAAAACAACAGCTGGTCATATGTATGCTTTTTGTTTACCATTACAGGCAAAAGTAGCCTATTGGGGAGGAAATGTTGAAAAATCACTAGAGTATACACGTTTAATTGTAGCCGGAGAAAAATATAGGCATGATCACTTAAACCTTCCTTACCTTTATGCACTACGTGATATGTGCGAATTACTCTTTGGTGGAGTTAGTATTGAACATATTGAAGAAGGACATAAACATCTTGACATACTACTACAAGGATTTAAAAAATTATCAGGTCCACTCACTCTTCTTCGTCGATACATAGAGTGTGCATGTTGGATGTTAGGTTCTTCTGATATAGTGGATATGAGGATTGAGGCGTTGGGTTGTTTTCGAACTGCCGGAAAGCTTATGCCTTCTGGTTTACGCAGCGACCATGGCGCCTGGTTGTATATTCGACCATTTCTTGGTGAACTGCGTTGTAAGCAGGCAATGTCTCCACAGGTGAAGGTGGATATTGTAGATATTGCAAGGGATGCGAAGGAGTTAGCGTCCATTGTGACGCCATCGGATTTCTTTGTAGAGTACTTATGGGAACTTGGGATGGAGCTACGCTGCGATGCACACTACGAGGAAGCCACGAAGACACTTCTTAAGGCCCTCCGCATGTGTAAAAAAGTACCACGCAGTCAGTTGGATGTCAACGCGTTAACACAAGATATCATCGGTACGTACCACGCGTGGGATCCGGTGAAGTACGGCGCTTACTGTGATACTCTTCTCGCCACTCTGCCAGATGCATCTAGCAGAAATACTTCTCACCCAAGTGATCCGCGTCGTGACAGCTCAGAGCGATAAGTAAGGTTTTTTTTTGTATCGTCAGCATTGTTACTTATATGTGATTTCGTTTTTGTTCTCGAGACTTGCTTGTGTGCTATTATGTTCATCTCCTTCCCGGACTTTTTTTCTTTTTTCTTCTTTCTTGTTTTTTTTTTTTTTTTTTTTTTTTTTTTTTTTATTTTCTCTTTCTTCTCTCACGCACAAATTCATCAGCGCTTGCATTAGATGTGTCATTGTAGGCAATGGTGTAGACCGGAGAAATCGGATTGAAAACCATGTGAGAGCATATTGCAGCGTCGTATTTCTCTTTTGGTACCGTTCTCCTCTCTCATTTTTTAATTTATTGTTCGCTATCTCTCTCTCTTTCTCTCTATTTCTGTATTTTCTTGTGGCAAAAATAATGGCAAAAAAAAAGGGGAAAAAATCCTCCTTATATTATTATTATTATTGATTAGAGAGAGAAATCTTGTGTCTGAAATCAATTAAAGAAGATTCTGGGAAGTTTGCGGAATTAAAGGAAATATAGCAAAAAACCAAGAAAAGGGACAATACGTTTCTCAATACGCTCGATCCATATATGGGTGTTTCTCATTTATCCCTACTCTCCCAGAGGTATTTTCGTGCGTTATGTTGAAGTGTCAAATTGTATGCTCTACAATGTCCGTTGATGTCTTTTATTCTCCCCCTCTTTTTTTTTTTTTTGTATTTTCTCTTTCCCCACTCATTATTTTTTTTCTTTATTTTTTTAAATAATTTTTTCTTTTGTTGTTGCGCTTCGCACCAATAAAACAACAACAACAACAAACTAATGTGATATAAGGTTTTTCTTAAACAAATAGTCGGTGGTCACCATTGTGTGAATAAGGAGAAGAGAAACAACACAAAAGTGGAGTCATCAACACGGTACAATGCGTCGTTCGCAGACTACTGGTACCCCAGTGCGGGAGAGACGGTCAAATGTAATGTTTTTCCCCGAAACGGAAATGTCTGCGACTGTTCCGAGTCCTTCGCGTTCACGTTCGCCAACCGTAAGCACCGGATCTCAGCGGGTTTCTTCTGCGAAACGACTCTCTGTTGTAGAGGCATCACGGCACCGTCTCTCCATACGCAAGTCCGCAGCGTTCCCTATGCAGCAGACTGCCCCAAAGCCATTTCTTGCATCCTGCGCAGATATCACACGACACGGAAGAGACTGGAATGCAGAGTTTCAGTTGGCCTGGGAAATGGAGGACAATACGGTTTCTCAAGCCGAGAGTCGTCTGGAGGCCCTTCGCCGTGTGGAGAGAGAGTTTGTGGCGGACGCCGTGCGCACGGTGAAGCAAATCGTGACGCTTGACGATGACGGCCCGCGGGAGATGCCGAAGTTCCTGCAGTGCTACCGTGTGGACAACATCTTCTTCCGCGTGCTGCCGGACAGCCGCTCTGGCCGCAACTACGTGGCGTCCCTCCGCGGTGTCCTGCAGAGCCGCACCCGCCTGCTCACGGTGCCCCTCTCATGTATGCTTTTCTACCGGGGGATGCCGGTGCTGGCGCAGGCCCTCGTTCCAATGCCGCGGCTACCCACGCAGCTCTACGGCGCAGATTGTGCAAATAATCACGAGGTGGAGGCAGAAATTCTGCACATGGCAGATGCACTCAATATACCTTTTCCTGATGGTACACTTGAAGTGTATGAAGGACTTGATGGCCGTTTTTATTTAACAAATTCAAATTCGACGTTGACTCCACTTTTTGTTGATGATACTATTATGAAACGGCAAGAAATGCTGCGAATTTGCAGTCATGTGTCGGATGGACACAATGATACCCTTTCAGTGCTTGACAACATTGAGGTTCTAGATGCCATTGTACGGGCTTGTATGGACAGCGAGTCCCGTTCAGTTGTTGATAGCCTCAGAAATGTTTCTGAAATATTGCACTCATTTGGGGTAAACTTATGTTTGTTGAAACAAGTAATGCGGAAAATAGCTGAATCCAAGAAGTATGATATGGTGATACTCAGACAAGTAAATGAGTTTATTTGTGTGGAAATGTTGGCAAGATCGGTAAAGCAAGAATTTTACTTGGAGGTTCAGGGTAAACGTGTCGCGTATGATGATGAAGTCTTGGGCGCTACCCTCTCCAAGCGTATGGGTGATGTATTTGCTAATGTTGATGTATTTCAAAGCCGTTTCTTAGAAGTAGTTGCAAAGAAATATGGTGTTGTAGATGAAGATGATGATATTATACAACTTCTTACAACTGTTCGCTCAACTCGGAAGGCAGATATTGTGGCTCGTGTCTGTGCATTACTTGGAGTAACCATTGAGAAAACTGGTGGAAATCGTTCCGATATGACATGGCATGCTAATGTAAATGCACGCGTTATCCCTCAACTTGCTGACCCGCGAGAGATGCGTATTCTGGCCGAAAAATATCGTACTATTTTTACACAAGAGAGTCATCGATATGCTTTCTGCTTCCCTGTTCGTTGGAAGGTTGCGTGTTGGGAAGGACGTTACGATGAGGCATTAGATCTTGTTCATGAAACTGCTACAGCACAATATAAACGATATGGTGAACAGGCCATTGTGACTCTATATGCACGACGAAGTGAATGTGAGGTATGCTTTGCTACTATGCAAAAGAAATGCATTGCTGAAGGAAGAAGTTTATTTCCAGGAGTTATGAAGGGGTTTGAAGAATTAACTTGTTTAGTAACGCAAGGAAGACGTCATATAGAGTACGGATTTTGGATCTTACGTGTGGCATTGGTTTATCAGCAAGATGATTTGGTTGTATATCGTAGCTGTGTAGAAGAAGCTGTAGAACATTTCTACAAAGCTATTGAAAAACTTCCAGCATACCTCAAAAGTGAGCATGGTTCATGGTTACACCTTCAACCATATAAGGGACTTTTACAATGTAAACAATTGCTTCCATCGTGCTCTGTTAACACAAAAGAACTTGTGGAACATTCTATTGAATTAAGTACCATTGGTTGGGCATCCGATTTTTTTATGTTATATCTTTGGGACTTAAGTTTACAACTAGAGACGGAAGGTCGTTACGAAGAAGCTATTCGAGTTCTTCTTACGGCTATTACAGTAAGTAAGAAAAAACCTACAGTTTCTCTTGATTTACCTACTCTCTTATTGGATGCTGCACATATTTACCGATCTTGGGATCAAGAGAAGTACTGTGAGCATTGTCTTACCTTATTACGTGAAGCTGCAGAAAAGGCAGTACAACTCTTTGGTGTACGTAGTAGGGAGTATGCTGTAATTTTAAACAATAAAGGTGCAATGGAAATTGAACTTAACCGTTTAGCAGAGGCTGGTGAGTCATTGGAAAAGGCAGGTATTGCTTTTGAAGAGGCAGGTGTTCCACAGGATGACCCAGATTATAAGACGTATCTTGATAATCTTATTTATTTGGAGCAACGTCTTTCAGCTCGACCGACGGTGCGAAGAGGATTTCTGCAACGTTACCCATTTTTGGCAACCACTGCGGATGAATTTCCTTTCAGTGCTGTTCGTCCACTTGAAGATGATGTCTTTGTTGGATTAGCACACCAACGGGTACGAATGGATGGTGGTACAACGGAGGCCAAACAAATAGAACAAATGATGAAAGAACGGGTATGGGAGTTGTTTAGATATATTCAAGATGGTGATATTTTAAAACGACATCCCTACTTGCCAGCCGTTATTCAAGGTGTACCAACTGCAAGTTTAAATCTTGACGATGATATGATATTTACAGAATTCATATCTAAAATGCATCGCAGCAGAAATCATGACGAAAGGAGGTTGTTGGAGTGTAGCATTCGTGACTATGTTGTTAAAAAAGCAGAAGATGCTGCTCTTCAACGTGCCTATATGATGCGCTTAGAACAAGAGTTCAACGATAAACACGGAGAGTACGTGAATTTAATGTATCCTATCCCTTGGTTATACGTCTTGGAAGATGAACAATTCAATCTTTTAACAGATGAGCTGCAAAAAAACATTATCTCACAGTCTCCAACAGCACAGATTCAATCTATTCAAGAGAAGATAGGTCGCCGTGTGAGAGAAATTGAAGAGGAGATGTTTGAGTGGAGGCAGGTACTTGTGCAGTGGTTATCACCTTCAAAGCTTTACACTGTTTCCTCTAAGGATTTTATTGGTGATGTTCCTTTACTTGATTTGCTTCGGGTACGCCGATTAGCTGATTCACCTGATGATACCTCAGTCGAAAAAATAGACACCCTTATACGTGATAAACTCACAGCAATGTGGGAACGTGCCCACATTACTCGAGCGTGTCTTGCAGTAGATGATGAGGAATTGCACCGAGAGTTCCCTTTTCTTACAGAGATGCCACACCATCAACGACTGTCAACGCTTCTACTACATGAGGATCAAATGGTGACAAATATCGCAGCACAACTGCGTAAAGGAAGCACTGATAATCGTCTCCAGTCAGAGATGACTGCTGCAGTAAAGACTATTGCTGCATACCGACGTGACTCTAATGAACTAAAAAAATGGTACTACGACATTGAGAGTATCAATACTGCAAACATTTCACTTGAAACTGTTCCAATGGTGCGAGACGATTTTTACTTAGAACTTTGGCAAACCAGAAATATAGCGAAGGAAGGACATGAAGAAAATTCTCCATTAATATTGGCAGTAACCCATAGGATGGGACAACGAATTATGCAGATGAACTCGTGGATGCGCAAGGTATGTGCTAATGGTTACCGACGGCGATTGCGACTTGAAAGTAAGTATCCATTTTTAACTCGGCGTCATCGGGGGTACACCTTGGAAGCACTAGATATCGAAGAAGACGAGGAGTTTATGTCAATTGTACGACAACGACAAGAACTTGTTGCTTCTTCTGATGCAGTACTTGGTGATATTGAACGTCTTGGCCGCCGCGCCAACAAGAGGGTAGAAAAAATTGCCTCTCGTCGTGTAAAAGAAACAGAGCAAATGAGTAGGCGATATCCTTTCATCCCAAACAAACTGGAGGGTGTAGAGACAGCAACTATCCGATTGGAGGACAATGAAACATTTATGGAAAAAGCAGCATACTATGCACGCCTACGTGAATCTGGTAGCAGCGACACTGAAGTGCGATGTCGACGACTAGCAAGGGAGATGGAAAACCTTGCAATCGCTACAGCCCGAGAAGTCCGCATTCGTGAATGGCGAGAGTGTATAGAAAGCGAGGACTTGCACGAGCGTTACCCGTTCCTTCCTGAGGAGCCAGCTCGTGGAGTACTGCTTGGCGATGTGCATCCAGTGCAACAACCAGAATTCCGCGAACTGTCGAACAAGCTGGATGAGCTGCGCCAGGATCCAACTGGTAATGCAGCTGAGATCAGCTCGACAGAGGAGGCCATGAGGGCACTGGTAGTTCGATTTGCCGAGGAGCGAGCGGACGCAACTGAGGCCGCACACGTAGAGTACCCCTTCTTGCCAAGGCGCGTGCTGGGAGTTCGTCTCGGTGATCTTCCTTTGAATGAGGATGAATTGTTTGCTGCCGCCGCCAAAGAAGGTATAGAAGGAAAGGAATCTCTTCTTCAGTCGAGAGTAGTTCAAATGGCTATGTGTCATAATCTAAATGAAGCGCAATTGGCTGACAACGATGATGCTGTGCTCGCCCAACATCCTTACCTTGTATACACTTCTCGTAAGTGTTTCCCTTTAAGACATCTTCCCTTGGAAGATGATGTTGTCTTCAATGAAAGACTAGAAGAATACGAAGATCTCATGCAGCGATCCTTTCTTGATGAAGATGCCACGGCGTCAGTGAGGTTCCTACTGGCTAGTCGTGCTGACGAACTTGCATTACAAGAGATAGAAAGGATTGAGCTGCTTAAGAGAACTTTCGTTGCTCTCGAACCGCTCTCTTTAGAAGATCTTCGCCACTTACAGGATCGACGGGAATTTCAAACCTTCAGTGATGATAGTGCAACTAATATTTCTCAAGTTGTACTGGAGGATGCAAAGCGAAGCATTATGGAAGAACGAGAAGATCGTGCCGCAAAGTTACGTGAAGTGGATGCGCTTCGTAAGGCATATCCAGTACTCGGCCGCAATGTTGATCCTAGTATGCTTGACAACCCAGTCATAGCAAAGCTTGTAGACGATCATGAAGAACTTATGAATGATTCAGATGGAAATGCGGGAAAGTTGCAGAAACTAGAAGAAGCAATCGCACAACATGCTAGTGAGCACAACCTTATTCTTAGAGGAGAACAAGGGGCTGTCGAAAGACCACACAGCCCAAGTACAAGGTACGCTGTTGATATCTCCTTTAGCAAAATAGAGGAAGACCTTATAGATGATGAATATTACCAGGAACTTATAAAACTACAGAATAGTGTCAAAGAAAGAAATGATCCTGCAGACGCACCGTTACTCCGCCGAATTAAGGCACAAATCGATGGAAGACGGAATCAGATAAAAAACGATGGAATGAAGAAAGTTGCAAACAATAAAAAAATTGCAGCAAGAATATCAAAACGATTCCCCTTTCTAAAACCACAACACTGTGGAATTCCGCTACATAGACTGCATCTTAATGATGATGATGAGATACGAAAATACGAACAAGAACGAAACACTATTTTATCAGAAAATAAGCACCATACATCAGACATTGATAACATTATATATGACCGTGTGGAGGACATTGCACGTGGGCTGCAGGAGGAGGAAAGTTCACTTGAGGCGATGCTCCCTTTTCTTGGTAGTACTGTAAAAGGTGTTCCTCTTCGTGAACTCTCCCTCATGGAGGATTCGGCGTTCGCAAAACTTGCAGCACAATACACATCGGAGGAGGTATCTTCGGGCGATGCGGCCGAGCGCGCACGCCTTGAGCAGGAGATGCGGGACCAAGCTGGTCGCATAGCGCGGGATGTGCGGATGGCTCGAAGGCGCGACGGCGTGAGGGGTGAGGACTTGCACGAGCGTTACCCGTTCCTTCCTGAGGAGCCAGCTCGTGGAGTACTGCTTGGCGATGTGCATCCAGTGCAACAACCAGAATTCCGNGCAGGCCCTGCGTGAAGCTGAAGCGGGTGATGCTGAGGAGCAGGAGAAATTGCGGGCGAAGGGCCTAACAGACCCTGATGTTGCCTCAAGTATGGAGGGAATGGCAGGTCACGAGGAGTCCGCATCTCAACAAGGGGAGCTGGCCGGTAACGCAATTGCCACAGAGGTCTCAGCGATTGCCGATTCCGACAGCCATGGGACGTCTCACCCATCACAAGATGTGGTGCGCACGACC
>NW_021639852.1:17651-20567 GCF_002087225.1 Trypanosoma theileri | reverse complement strand
AAAAGCAGCATACTATGCACGCCTACGTGAATCTGGTAGCAGCGACACTGAAGTGCGATGTCGACGACTAGCAAGGGAGATGGAAAACCTTGCAATCGCTACAGCCCGAGAAGTCCGCATTCGTGAATGGCGAGAGTGTATAGAAAGCGAGGACTTGCACGAGCGTTACCCGTTCCTTCCTGAGGAGCCAGCTCGTGGAGTACTGCTTGGCGATGTGCATCCAGTGCAACAACCAGAATTCCGCGAACTGTCGAACAAGCTGGATGAGCTGCGCCAGGATCCAACTGGTAATGCAGCTGAGATCAGCTCGACAGAGGAGGCCATGAGGGCACTGGTAGTTCGATTTGCCGAGGAGCGAGCGGACGCAACTGAGGCCGCACACGTAGAGTACCCCTTCTTGCCAAGGCGCGTGCTGGGAGTTCGTCTCGGTGATCTTCCTTTGAATGAGGATGAATTGTTTGCTGCCGCCGCCAAAGAAGGTATAGAAGGAAAGGAATCTCTTCTTCAGTCGAGAGTAGTTCAAATGGCTATGTGTCATAATCTAAATGAAGCGCAATTGGCTGACAACGATGATGCTGTGCTCGCCCAACATCCTTACCTTGTATACACTTCTCGTAAGTGTTTCCCTTTAAGACATCTTCCCTTGGAAGATGATGTTGTCTTCAATGAAAGACTAGAAGAATACGAAGATCTCATGCAGCGATCCTTTCTTGATGAAGATGCCACGGCGTCAGTGAGGTTCCTACTGGCTAGTCGTGCTGACGAACTTGCATTACAAGAGATAGAAAGGATTGAGCTGCTTAAGAGAACTTTCGTTGCTCTCGAACCGCTCTCTTTAGAAGATCTTCGCCACTTACAGGATCGACGGGAATTTCAAACCTTCAGTGATGATAGTGCAACTAATATTTCTCAAGTTGTACTGGAGGATGCAAAGCGAAGCATTATGGAAGAACGAGAAGATCGTGCCGCAAAGTTACGTGAAGTGGATGCGCTTCGTAAGGCATATCCAGTACTCGGCCGCAATGTTGATCCTAGTATGCTTGACAACCCAGTCATAGCAAAGCTTGTAGACGATCATGAAGAACTTATGAATGATTCAGATGGAAATGCGGGAAAGTTGCAGAAACTAGAAGAAGCAATCGCACAACATGCTAGTGAGCACAACCTTATTCTTAGAGGAGAACAAGGGGCTGTCGAAAGACCACACAGCCCAAGTACAAGGTACGCTGTTGATATCTCCTTTAGCAAAATAGAGGAAGACCTTATAGATGATGAATATTACCAGGAACTTATAAAACTACAGAATAGTGTCAAAGAAAGAAATGATCCTGCAGACGCACCGTTACTCCGCCGAATTAAGGCACAAATCGATGGAAGACGGAATCAGATAAAAAACGATGGAATGAAGAAAGTTGCAAACAATAAAAAAATTGCAGCAAGAATATCAAAACGATTCCCCTTTCTAAAACCACAACACTGTGGAATTCCGCTACATAGACTGCATCTTAATGATGATGATGAGATACGAAAATACGAACAAGAACGAAACACTATTTTATCAGAAAATAAGCACCATACATCAGACATTGATAACATTATATATGACCGTGTGGAGGACATTGCACGTGCGCTGCAGGAGGAGGAAAGTTCACTTGAGGCGATGCTCCCTTTTCTTGGTAGTACTGTAAAAGGTGTTCCTCTTCGTGAACTCTCCCTCATGGAGGATTCGGCGTTCGCAAAACTTGCAGCACAATACACATCGGAGGAGGTATCTTCGGGCGATGCGGCCGAGCGCGCACGCCTTGAGCAGGAGATGCGGGACCAAGCTGGTCGCATAGCGCGGGATGTGCGGATGGCTCGAAGGCGCGACGGCGTGAGGGGTGAGGACTTGCACGAGCGTTACCCGTTCCTTCCTGAGGAGCCAGCTCGTGGAGTACTGCTTGGCGATGTGCATCCAGTGCAACAACCAGAATTCCGCGAACTGTCGAACAAGCTGGATGAGCTGCGCCAGGATCCAACTGGTAATGCAGCTGAGATCAGTTCGACAGAGGAGGCCATGACGGCACTGGTAGTTCGATTTGCCGAGGAGCGAGCGGACGCAACTGAGGCCGCACACGTAGAGTACCCCTTCTTGCCAAGGCGCGTGCTGGGAGTTCGTCTCGGTGATCTTCCTTTGAATGAGGATGATGAGTTTTCGCGCTTGGCACGACGTCGCGTACGGCAGCTGAAGAGCCCCAAAACAGAAAGGGATGCCCGTGCAACGGAGGAAGAGATGCTTCAACGTGCACAGGCGCTGGCGCGTCTTGCAAAGCTCGTTGACAGGGAGCGTGGGGATGCGAACGAGTATGTGCGTGCGCGAAACCCTTTCCTTGTTTATGAGGATCGAAAATGTATTCTCCTGAGCGATATACCGCTTGTAGATGATGATGTATACCAGAAGCTCTTTTTGGACCGTCTCAGTGCCTTGGAGGACGCGGAGGCCAACGTGCCGCTGATTGCAAAGCTTGAGGATGAGTTGCGTGCGCGCGCTGACGAAGTGGCACTTGTTGTGTGTGAGGGAGATTCGATGCTTAAGAAGTATTCTTTCCTATCCTCTGCTAGTGTCCCTGGGTTGGCAGAGGCACTTCAACGCGATGTAGAGTTCCAGCAGCTGTGTGCCCGTTATGACGAGCTGAACCGTGATCCTGAAAAGAACGCAGACGAGCTACGTGAACTGGAGGAGGCGATGAAGATTCGAAGTGAGGTTGCGGCGCAGGCCCTGCGTGAAGCTGAAGCGGGTGATGCTGAGGAGCAGGAGAAGTTGCGTGTGCAGTTCCCTATGTGTCCTGATGTTCCTGCAATTCTTCAAGGTAATAGTGAGTTTATGAAGTTGTCATTGCGGAGGTCTAGTTTGCTTAGTGATCCTGAAGGTAATGC
>NW_021639852.1:10999-16301 GCF_002087225.1 Trypanosoma theileri | reverse complement strand
TGTCCTGATGTTCCTGCAATTCTTCAAGGTAATAGTGAGTTTATGAAGTTGTCATTGCGGAGGTCTAGTTTGCTTAGTGATCCTGAAGGTAATGCGAAGGCTATTGCTGCTCTTGATAGGAGTGCTGTTCGTTGCGTTTCAATGCATGTTTTGGCCTGTGATGAAACTGCTATTGAGTATTGCCAAGAGGATGAGGTAATGTCCTTTGATGTTACTGTAAAAAGGAGCACGGCAAGACGACGACGGGCTCGGGTTGGTGATTCGCTTGAGGTGGAACTTGTTAATAAGGCGAGTACAGTGGCCGGTCAAGAGTTGGATGAAGAAAGAGTTTTGTCTGCGAGCAAAGATACCCTTCCTGGGAGTACGCAAGCAGATAGCGATGGTGCTCAGGCCAAGTTGTTGGCTTTCTTTACTTCTTTATGCGATGATGAGGCTAGCGCCAGAGAATCTCTGGAGCAGGAGGAGATGATGAGTGTTTTACCATTATTGTTTGAAAACACCATGGATAGGGAGAAGATTGATCGCAACAATATTGAGGAGGAGCATGCAATCTCTGAGGTGAAGCTAAAACGTGAAATGGAGGAGGGTATTGAGAGAATCCGAGAGGCTGCTGCTCTTCAGGCACATGAATCACGGGAGGCGTTTTGTTCAGATGAGTCTTTGCGCCGGGAGGAGATTGAGCGCACAGAGGCTGAAGAGCGTGGTGCGTTGGACGTTGAAGCTGTTCAGGTTTCTGAACACCTTGACCGCGAGAATGTAGAGCAGGAGGAAGCTCGGGAGCTGGAGAACTTGCACATTGTGGCACTTGAGGGAGAGAAAGCCGTTAAATTTTTGGATGATCTTAATGGTTTCTTGGGAACTGAGATGCGAGAACGGTCAATAATTGAGTCTGAAGAAATGGATGAGAGTGTAAATATTGCACAGACAAATTTACTACAAACTGAAATGTATTTCCGACAGTTAGTGGAGAAAGATGCTGAAGATGTATTAACTAGTATAATGAAAGCTCTAGGTGAGTGGAACCGTCAAGTGGAGCTGCAAATGGAGCAGCTCCAAGAGGTGGTGAAAGCAGAGAGACATGGGAGGTCGTGTCTTGTAGAAGAAGAGAAGAGTCTCATAGATGAATTAATGTTGCGTGAGGAAGAAGAAGTGATTATTATGGAACGCACACAGCGGATGATAGGCCAACAGCTCGACATTATAAGGAGTGAAGAAGAAGAGCGTCAGAATGATATTGAGAAAGGTGAATCAGAGGAGTGGGAAACACTAAAGCTGCAGTCAGATGCTGAATTGATGTTGCTAAATTGCATAGCAGAACTTTCAGCTTCAGAACATGATACACGGTATGCCATTGTGAATGATGAGGAGGAAGGTATCAAAAACCTTCTCGATGAGGTTGCCAACATGGAAGTACATGCGAAATATGCTCAAGAGGAACGGGAAGCGGAAGAACAAGAGATACAGCAGAAGAAGCGGAAACAAGACGCCACAACACTGTTAAAAAGTGTGGTTTTTGCATATAGGACAAGAAGACGTCTGGCAAATCGTTTTGTTAATCGAAAGGTGCATGAGTACAAGAATGCTTTTGCAAACACGCTTCGAACAGAGTTTATGGCTCGAAACGAGATCATCGGGGAAGAGAGAGAAGAACGACAGCAAATGCAGGAAGCCAAAGATGCCTTCGTTTCAAGTATGCAAAAACTATCAAACAAATCACTGGCTCTTTTAGAGAAGGAAGAGGATGATGCACGTCATCAGTTAATTGATGATTGTATGTTTCAACTTTATCAGCTACAACGAGCTTCTCGAAAGGTTTTAGCAAAGCAACAAGCTCCACCTTCATTGAAGGATCTACAGGAGTTTGAAGAACGCGAGAATGGAATTGGCTCTGCAGCGGTAAATTCTGTTGCAAAAACGAAGATCATTACACCGTTGAAGAATGAAGCAGGGAATATCAATGAAGACGATGGTGTTGACGAGGATGAGGTTGAAGAAGATGATGATGCCGTAATAGAGAGTGGAAAGTACAAGGGGTATGCGCTAGATCCTATTGGGACCTTCCTATTGCAGTACGAGCGTGACCTTCGCCGCTTTCGGGCCTCCCTTGAGAGAAGTAGACAAAGTGTGGCAGTGGAACATGACCTACTGAAAAAGACTCGCGACACCGCTACCCGAGATATGGTTAACGGCGGTACGGGTGCGTTGTGGATCCCAGCTAGACCACTGCCTTTATCTGATCTTGTGCGTGGCCCGTCAGCACAGTACCGCCGAGGGCGCATCGTTGATGCAAGAGGACAAAGACCGGCTTCTAAAATGACAGATGTTAACGGAATGATCGTTACCCCGACTGAATCGCCACTCTCTTTTGAGGGATTCGTGAAGCAGGGGCGCTCATTTTGACAATGTATCACTTTTCCAGGAATGTGCAGTTTAAAAAATGATTGTAGGTAACAAACGTGACTGTCCACACGTTTGTTAGGATCTACAAATCTTTTTTTCTTTTTTTTTTTTCTTTTTCCTTTTGGCTTAGTTTTTCTCTCTCTATATCTTTCTCTGGAGATAAACTAGCCAAACATCGATGTTTCATATACAATTTCATTCAAATCCAATTTTTATGTATATAGTTTTACCTTGTTGTTGTTGTTGTTGTTGTTGTTGTCATCTTATTGTATAGAGTTTCTCACATTCTGTTATGGGTTTTCTCTCTATATTTTTTTTTTTCTTCTCTTTGTACCCAAGGTAGTGTATTCAGTATGAAGGGAATGTCTTTGGCATAATTCTGTAACAATCTTTCGGCGGACCCTGTAAAGGGTTTTTTTTTTTTTGTTTTATCCTTGATGAAAAGCACCATTGGTGTTTTATTTGATGATGTCGGTGAAGTAGTTTTCGCAAGAAAGAGTCTGTGACATTACTAGTGTATATTGGCTTAAAATAAATCTGCTTTAATTTAAAAAAATATTCTGCATAGAACCAATGAACATTTCATTTATTTCTCGTTGTACCACAAGCGGTCTTGTGATGTATTTTACACTCGGACAAGAAAAAAAAAATATATATATATTTGTATGTAAGAAAGAAATGATCTCGAATATCGAATGTGAACTAATGTTTGACAAAACGATGCGATTGACTTTCCATCTATTCCCTTTATCACTTTCTTTATATATATAAAAAAAATATATATAATAAAATAAATAAATAAAAAGTTTTCCTTCTTTAGATGTCACATAGTGTTGACGCCAGCATCAAGGTTCTCCTGCTCGGTGATAGTGGGGTAGGAAAATCCTCTCTCATGCTTTCGTTTGCCATGGGCAGTTTTGATCCCGACATCAGTTCAACTATAGGAATCGACTTCAAAGTCAAGACTGTTGAGGTTGTTGACTCTGCTGGAGCAAGAAGAAAAGTTAACCTGAATCTTTGGGATACCGCCGGGCAGGAGCGGTTCCGTACCTTAACAAGTTCATACTACCGTGGGGCTCATGCTGTTGTACTGGTGTATGATGTGAATGAACCTCAGACATTTCACGGATTGCAGCGTTGGATCGAAGAAGCGGATGCCTTTTGTCGAACAGATGATGAGGACGATGCGGTTTATTTACTCATCGGTAACAAGATTGACAAGTGCGGAGGTGAGGGATCAGACAGTGAGGCATCCATGGCTGTGCCAAAGGAACAGGCACAACAACTCGCACAGAAACGCCGTATGCTACTGGCGTTCACGTCAGCCAAGACATGTGCAGGGATTCAACAGGCCTTTGATGAACTGGCACGTTCAGTTTATGATAAAATGCGAATGAAAAACAATGACCGCCCCTCTAGACTAAACTTCAACAAGTCACGAGATGATCAAAATCATGGCATGTGCTGCTAGTGCTAAACAACAACAACAACAACAACAAAAAACAATAAAGTGTTAGTGTCTGCATTCTTTGATGACGACATTGCCCTTGTCCATTACAGAGAGGACATCATGGATTATGTGAACGTGGAATGAAGAAAATGAAAAAAAAAAAAAAAAGTATTGTATACCTATCCCAGAAAGAAATTCCCTCAAATAAAGTTCGAGGAAAACATGAAATTTGAGACTGGGATAAGTGAGAAATGATGCACATTTCAAGTTTTATTGATATATCAGAGCATTAATAGGAAGTAAAATATCTATTAAGAGAAATCAATACGCAGAAGAGAAAATAACTTGTTGAACCCAGTAAAGTTCTACAAATAATTTTTCTTTCCCCTACTTTTACTTTTATTACCTCTTTTGCGTTAATTATTTACGACAAGAACAATAATAAATGAAAGCGAAAAGAAAGGGAACAACTTGTCAACAAATCAAAAGTAGAAGAGACACTTGCGCGGGGTCTCCTTGATATTATCTGCGTTACATTACTGTGATCACAATCAGTCACGAGCCCCAGGTGTTCTCATAATAGTAACGACTTCTTGTATTTATCTTTGAGTTAAGGCATGCGTCGTGTTTTCTTTTCTTAAAAAAAAAAAAAAAAAAAAAAAAAAAAAACACACCGAATGGTGCGAGTACAGTTCTTACATTATCAATAACGTAGAGAGATATATGCCTTGTGAAGGCTCCAGCTATACCTATCGCACATGTGGGAGAGTCCCTGAGTTAATGAGATTCCGCCGTAATATGCTATAAAAGAATAAATGCAGTGGGGGAAGTAAGAGTATTAACTGTTATTTTGAATCCTCTGGCGTGTGCCTGAGGTTTACGTCTGGGGACTTTACTGAGAGGAAAACTTATGCTTATCTATATTTTTTAGAACGGTACCGATCCTGTTCTTTGGCAAGTCCCATTTGCGGGACGCCGTCGTAGGGTTCTACAGCGCTCAGAAACGACGGACGCCTGTTAATTTGGTATTCGAGAACCACGAAGATACTCGGGAGTTTTTTATCACCAAATAATAAAACAGGCATGCATTGGAAAGATTTTTACCTTTTCGGATTGCATACTGAGAGCTTGCTGTAGGAATGGTGTGGTCTTGCTGCGTATGATTCTTAATTTGTATAATTCTTTCTTCTTATTTGTATCTGAAAAGACTTCTGTGTTAAGGAGTGGGTTTTGAAGAACCGCCTTGGCTTCGCGCGGGGGGCGGTTTAAAGCGCTTTCAACACCTTTTTGCAAGATAGCAACACGGTTTTATAGGGAATGGGGAGTATTTGAGACTCGTCACAGTGTATTGTTTTTTTTTTTTCTTGATGATAGTGATAAAGAGAAAAAGAAACCATCCATGTTTATTTATTTTTTTTTCTTTTTTTATATGGGAGGGGGTGGGGGAAACAA
>NW_021639852.1:8596-10489 GCF_002087225.1 Trypanosoma theileri | reverse complement strand
AATAGTGGGCTGAATAAGTACGAAATGGAAAGACTTTTTCAATAATAACTCTTGCACCACAGGTTTGTGTTTGCTACTTTGAATGTCACATACTTCTTTGTATCTTCCTTCTTTTCACCTGCTTTCTGCCAAAAAATGATTCTTCTAAGAGACAAGAGAATTAATATTTAGACCCAGTGCCTTGAAATAACTCACTAAAATACATAGAAATAAACACCCAGATAAAGAGATCAAAGGAGGGACGACACAACATTATCAAGGTATGAGGAAAAATAAGGCAATGACCTGCAGAATATTCTTCGCGCTTCTTCTTATTCTGTGCTCAAGCGCCGTCCTCTCTCACGCTATGTCCACAGAAGAGCGCGAGAGAAGCAGAGTCATACTCTTTGAACGAGGAGTGACGACAGTTCCATTTGAAGATAATGATGGGACGACATATCAAAGAAGAGTTCATTCATTCCGTATTCCTTCTCTTATTGACGTGGATGGTGTGATGGTCGCCATCGGTGACGCCCGTTATAATGCGTCTAACGACAACTCCTTTATCGAGACAGTGGTAAAGTACAGCGTAGACGATGGGAAGACGTGGGAAACACAAATTGCAATCAAAAACACTCGTGCGAGTAACGTTTCTCGTGTGGTGGACCCTACAGTCATTGTAAAAGGGAACAAGATTTACGTTCTTGTGGCAAGATACAACAAGTCGACAAAGAACTGGGGTCAGCACCCCGATGGCAAGGATTGGGAGCCTGTGTTTTCTGTTGGCGAGGTTAAGAAGACAGCGATAAATGGCAAGGTGAATGCAACGATTACATGGAACAATCCTGTCTCACTTAAATCTATTTTCCCTGAAAATATTGCAGGAGCGGCATCAAAGCAATTCCTTGGGGGTGTAGGGGTTTCTATTGTAACAACAAACGGTACTCTTGTGTTCCCAGTCCAGGCAATGAATAAAATAAATGGAGTCGCTTCAATGATTATGTATTCTCAGGATGATGGTAATACATGGAAGTTCGCAAACGGTATCACTGCGCTGGGTTGCACTGAATCTTCTATTGTTGAGTGGGAGGGGAAGCTCATCATGAACACTCGCGTTGATTATAGCCCCCGCAAAGTCTTTGAGTCCACAGACATGGGGGAGACATGGACAGAGGCTGTTGGTACACTCTCCCGAGTATGGGGCAACTCACCATCACGTAAAGGACCTGGTAGCCAGGGTCCATTCATTCCCGTGACAATTGAGGGGAAGCGTTTAATGTTGTTTACCCATCCGTTGAATTTCAAGGGGATGTGGAACCGCGACCGACTCCACCTATGGGTAACGGACAACAACCGTATATTTGATGTTGGTCAGATTTCCGTTGATGATGAGAACGCCGCCTACAGTTCATTGCTCTACAGGGGTGATAAGTTGTATTGTTTGCACGAAACTAATCTTCAGGAGAATTACAGTCTTGTCTTTCTGGAGCCAAAAGAAGAACTGAACTTGATCAAGTCAGTGGTGAAGACCTGGATCGAGCAGGACAAGAACTTTTCAGACATTTGCACCCCAGTCGACCCAAAGGAACTCTCTGGTGCAAGTGACTGCGACCTCCCGTTCCCCACTGCTGGACTTGTTGGCTTCCTTTCCGATGGGGGTGACGGTAAACAGTGGAAGGACGCATACCGCTGTGTGGACGCTAGCGTGAAAAATGCCAAGAAGGTTCCCAATGGTATGAGATTCAAGGGAGTTGGTGCAGGGGCACTTTGGCCAGTAGGTAAGCAGGGACAGAACCAGCGATACCATTTTTCAAACTACATGTTTACACTGGTAGCGACGGTACAAATCGTTGAGCTTCCGAAGGTCGGCAACCCAGTCCCACTATTGGGAGTGAGTTTGGATGAGGCTGGTGG
>NW_021639852.1:5243-7996 GCF_002087225.1 Trypanosoma theileri | reverse complement strand
TGAACTGAATGTAATAATAATAATAATAATAATAATAATAATAATAATAATAATAATAATAATAATAATAATAATAATAATAATACCCAAATTGATCGCAGAAAGATCAATTGGCTTATGCATTCAATTTGGTATGTTCTTGGAGCTGTATTTTCGTTTTTTTACTGATTTTTTTCTATAATTAAAACTTATTTTTCTTTACTTGTTCACTCGCTTTTTTTTTATTGGATGGTGTCTCTTTGGAAAGAATATGTGTTTACTAGTGGTCTATTCTTTTGTGGGTTAGTTTGTGTTGTTTTCATTTTTCTTTCACTTTATTGTTTTGTTGCTTTTTGCAGGCGCGAAGAGTTGCAGGCTGAACACCTAGGAGGAGTTTGGTTTTTTGGTTGTCTCTCTTTATTAGTGTTTAAATATAGTTTACAGGTATGTCTTTGGTCCCGTACTCTCTCGATCCGTGAGTGGAGTGCCTTGAGTAGACGTTTGAAAGTCTACATTCATCAAAATAGACCTAAAAAGGTGATGGTCACCATTGTCGACGGAAATGCCTTCTCCTAATGAATCTGGAGTGACTCTGTTTAGAGGATGGTGTGCCATGGAGGTAATGGTTTGACTCTTCTATGATTGATCGGGTGGCAGATCTGCATACCTCTGATTTGCCACTGTTTGAGGCGCCGTTTTTGATTCTCCTTCTTTCGGTAGTTAAAAAAGTCGGGTGGTATGCAGTTTATTAATGCTGCAGACGCCGACGAAAACAATGAGTGGGTCGGTGGGGTTGCAGATGTCGTCAGACCAGAATCTAAAAAAAAAAAAATTGATCTCTCCACATGCGTCCCAAGACTCCAGAATGGGTGAAATTTGAGCTCTGGAGGTGGGGATGTTCGGGGTGATGTTGATTATTGGAGACAAACATCTTTACAGGTAAAGGAAGCTTTTGAGTCTTTTTATGATTGGATAGAGTTAACTCAGGTCGTGGCAAATCCGCCCCCACCATTTATGTTGCGCATTGGCGCAAAAGTGTTGACTAATTTTCGTTCCGTTTCATTATTGGATGAGAACCCATCAGTGTCAAAGGCGCTCGTACAGTCACGACTCTATAAGGGCTTGGGTGAGGCTAAAGTTTTTGCAAAGGTATAAAGAGTCTCTAGTTGAGAAAGATACTGTCCAGGAACGCAATAAAAAAGACTCGAAGATGGACTGGACACCTTCAGTCATCTACAATGGATGACAACAAACATTCTTCTGCCTTGTCAGATGACAGAAGTGGTAAGAGTGAAGTGTCTCTCTCCAGTGTGAGGTCTACAACTGCGAATGATATCACCCACAACAATGCTTAAACTGACCTTGATGTTTTCAGCCATAACGAAGTGTCTTCCCCAAAGCGAAGGAAGGCCAGGGAACTCACCAATACCTATACTGGATTTATGGGAAATATCTGGTCTCACGCTGAGGGCAACCCTGATGATACTGTGTTTTTTTCTATTCAGATGCTGTTTCTTCTTCTCATACTTGGCATTTCCATAATGGTATTTCCCTGAGCCGGATACAAAGCATGCTCTGTATCTGTTTTTGTTTTAAACATCTCTCTCTCTCTCTCTTGTTAAGAGACATAAGAATGTGTGCGACCCATCCCTCTGTGTTAAAAACTGAAAATAATAAGAAAGAATGATACTGTACGACAACATGAGAGTTGCACCATATATTTAACTAATTTTGTGTGTGCGTCTTTTTTTAAAAAAAGTAAAGATGCAGATAATCTATCCCTAAACAACTTGAGAAATCAATTTTTTTTTCTAATGGAAATGTAATTGGAATCCCTTTTTTTCCTTTTTTTACTTACATCCCTAGAGGATGGACAGACTCCCCAGGGTTTTGTTTCTCTTTTTTTTACATTTTAAACTGTGTGATGAATATTGGGCGGATACTCGTGAATACACAACTTTATCAACTAACTATTGTTTTGGGTTTTTTTTTAAAGGACAAAAGAAAAATGGGGAAATGAATTACTTTTTTTATTGTTATTATGAGCGGCTCTAATTTCTTGTTTTCGTCTGTGGACGACTTATCAGAGATTTATTTGGCTTTATAATGTGCTTCCTTTACACACGGAGGTTGGTTTGAGTGATTGTTTCGCTACAGCAGTTATAACCTATTTTCTTTTCTTTTCTTTTTCTGTCCTTCTCTTTGCATTGCGATTTCACATGTGTATTTGTTCAGTTGTTGTTACTGTGTGGCTGCTGGGGATGTTCAGTTACGCGTGGGTTTAGTTTATTGGCCTCAGTGAAGGAAAAAGTGAAAGATACATCTTGAAAAGGAAAAAAAGGGAATAAGTCAGGGAAGGCAGTGGGACAATAATGATAACCCTCTGGGGCATGAATTCACACGCGATGCATCACTTTGAATATTNGGGATCGGGTGAGGCTAAAGTTTTTGTAAAGGTATAAAGAGTCTCTAGTTGAGAGGGATACTGTCTAGGAACGCAATAAAGAAGACTCGAAGATGGATGGACACGTTCAGTCATCTACAATGGATGACTACAAACATTCTTCTACTTTGTCAGATGACAGAAGTGGTAAGAGTGAAGTGTCTCTGTCTAGTGTGAGGTCTACAACTGCGGATGATATTACCCACAACAGTGCTTTAACTGACCTTGATGTTTCCAGCCATAACGAAGTGTCTTCCCCAAAGCGAAGGAAGGCCAGGGACCTCACCAATACCTATACTGGGTTTATGGGAAATATCTGCTCTCACGCTGA
>NW_021639852.1:0-4253 GCF_002087225.1 Trypanosoma theileri | reverse complement strand
GTGCTGATGTATACGTGTGCTGCAGATGGTGACGTGCAGCGACAATGCATTGCTTTACCACCCAAGGAAGATGTCCAATCTGGTGGCAAACGTTCGCTCAACTCGTTTGTTAAGCTTCCCACAAATCCTGTATTGACAGAGAAGGATGTGCCTGGCCTTATTGGGCTGAACCACTTTCGTGACCCCACAAACTTCTGGGTGAACCCTGATAACACATCAGAGTGGCTGGTGGCTTTTGTAGCCAGTGTTAATAATTCAGCTGGTATACCTGAAGCGCAGGTTGTTGTTTTCGCTACCAGTGATCCCAATTTTCGTTCAGACTTCCGATTCTCACACGCCATTTGGGAAAATTTGTTTGAAGTAGACGACATGCTTGAACATCCAGATTTTTTCAAACTGGGAGACGAATACTACTTGAAGGTGTCAACAATGGTCGGTGGTCAGGACCACTGGGTATATGGTAACTACTCGAAGGATGATGAAGGTGAGACGGTCTACGAAGCGGACGATGATCACTCCCGGACATTCATCGACTATGGCAGATGGTATGCATCCAAGCAGAATTATGATCCCATTCTCAATCGCACTATTTTGTGGGGTTGGATCCCTGAAGAAGACGCGGAAGCTGCAATGAAGACTCGTGGGTGGTCTGGTGCAATAGACATGCCTCGTAACGTCGAGTACGATGCTACTGCCCAAAAGTTAAAAACCTACCCCATGCCGGAGCTCGCCAAGTTGCGTCTCTATACTACAACGAGTGATGTTGAAATCCGGGCGAATGAGGTAAAAGTGTATAACGCCAACGCCCCGCTGCACTATGAAATGGTTGTGGATTTTGAAATACCTGAGGGATTCACCAACAAACCAGCGGAGAACACAGACACCGTTCCATCCTTTGGTGTTCTCGTACGCTACAAGGATAGCAACACATACACTCGATTCGCTGTGACGATGCCTCCGACTGCAAATATGGGGGTGGGGTTTGATCAAAAAGGAAGGGTGTTGGACCGGTTCACGGTTTTGTTGCAAGCGACGTGCGCTGAGGTGTGCGAATTCGATCGTCGTTGTGTCGCATGGACGGCGGTAAATACAACAGAAGACTCGCCTCAGTACAGCTGTACACTTATGAGTACCTATGGTGACGTTGTTGCTGCCAATGAATCTGTCGTGACAGGTCGTGTGTGGGAACCCATTCTTCTTCTGGACCGAGGCAAATCCGGCACGACTGGATTCCACGAAACCTGGACCGGCCGAGCTCCTCTCGTTGGAAATGGCACAAGGGTACAGCTGCGAGTATTTGTGGATGACACCATCGTTCAGGTCTTCAAGGATGGTGGCCTGGAATCGCTGACGGGTCGTGTTTACGTTCCCAATGACCATTCTGGAGTTGCCCTCTTCTCCTACAATATAAACTCAAATGTCTCGGCCAGAGTCTCTTTCTACGAGATGGATACTGTACATGAATCAAATGCGGCACCAACTAAGGCACCAACCGAGGGTTCAAATTCAGGACCGACCGAAGCACCAACTACGGGTCCGTCCAAGGCACCGGATGCATCGTGGCATACAGCAGGATCACACCTTATTAAAGTAATGTTTTTGGCAGTTACCCTTCACACCGTATTGCCGCTGCTTCTTTTTTGAGGTGTAAATGAACAGGAAAAATAAATGAAATAAAAATATAACCGTAGAGAGTAAAATAAAGCATATGCACTTTATTTATTTTTATCTTTTAATTGATGTATAAGCGAACGGAAAATATGGGCATTGTAGAACGTGCGAAAAAAAAAAAGTGTGTGGTTGAGTGCACACCCTCTGTTTCTTATTTTTTCATAATGATTTGGGGAAAACCTTTCTAGGTACGTTGAGATGGGCGCCATCGTCAAAAAATATCCCATTTTCCCTTCCGTAAGGGAAATATAGTGAATATATATTTCTTTTTTTACTTTTATTTTTATGCTTATTTGGTCAATCAATGCAAGGACTTTTCAGCAATATTTTTAAATGGGGAGACTGTAGAAGAAAAAATGGAAAATGAATTTAATTGATAAAATATGTTATTTTTTTCCTCTTCCTTTGCTTAACAACGATGCCGCATTTCCCACTCTAAGAGCGTTTTGTTTGTTGTTGCCTTTATTCTTTTTTTTTCGTTTCTCTATTCTTTTTTCTCTCACCTACAAGTTGTCACAGAAAAGGTGGTACAATTCTAGTGTTTGCATGAGGCCTGGTGAAATTGCCATTCGCTTTCTACGACGCTGCAGCATTCTCCAGTATTATGTGTGGATATTTACTCCCAACTGTATATATATTTCCTAGGGTCGGTGAAATTGTGAACTGCCCACGTTAATTTACCAGCGTTGCGGAAAATACTTAATAGGAGTCTGCGCTACGGTGCTGGGGCGAAGAGGGAAGTGAAATAAAGTGAGAGGACGCAGCTGATGTTGTAAAGAATTCTCAGTGTGATTCTGTATGTGAATTCCAAGCATTAATAATACCGGAAAACAACACAAACAACAACAAGGAAGAGATTTGGTAGAAGGTTAAGAGGGAAAATGAGAAAAATAATACTGTAACATTACGAAAATAGTTTGTGACCAATATTATTTTTATGGTTATTTCTTCTTATGGTTTCTGCTGAAGCAGAGCTCGTTTTATTACTATTGGTTATCCGCGCAAATGGAGGATAATTGGAGAATATTGGATGGGATGCCCTTTCTAGTGATCTACACCCACCGTCATTGATATGGATTTTAATGTCCGAGTAAATCATTAGAATTTTCTTGACTCTGACGGTATGCTTTTGACCACGTGTACGTGCCCACACTCTCTTTCAGGCGCTGCCTTGTTCAAGTTATAACTTTGCACAGAGTGAGAAGTATTCCTGCATTATTGGAAATGCATTTCACAAGAGGGTCCACGCACACACGCAGAAAAAAAGAAGAAAAAATGACTCCATTCAAACGGTCCCAATAATTCTCTATCAATATTCTGTAACGCCCCATCCCGTTCTATCCCCTACTCGAGGAAGGCGCTGTGTCCAAGTTCAAATTTTAAAGTGGGGGTCTCTGGCGCCCATTTGTTTCCGATAAAATAAAACAAACAAAGAGAATGTATTTGGGCAGGCGCACCCGTTACACACTTGGGGTCTCGCCCGGGCGATTGCGCTGCCCTCTAAACCCACCCCCTTGGGTTACGCCCTTCGTTTCCGGTAAGGGGATAACCGTTTAGAAATGAATCTCGCTCCCATTGCTACGGGAATTTTGCGAGATGAACGGTAACAGGCACATTATTCCTCACCCAAAGGGGTGCCCAATTACGGCATTTCGCGTTCGCAGCGTCTCGTTTACGCAATCTTGATCCAGTATGGCGTTGTGCGCAAATGGAAAATCTCACGAGATATCCCTGATAATGGGAGGTGCCGTGAGGGTAAATGCTGCAATGTCCGAAGGTTTAAAAAAGAAAAGAAAAGAAACGGAGACGCACTTCACAATTCCCCAACGGCAAACGAACTTCCCAACGACACGCGTGATGGGTGGCGGGCTTTCCCACGAGCGTGGCTCTGGGGAACAAGAGTGTCAGAGGGGAATTGTTTTCTGTTAAGGGTGATGTGGATTTTGAGGGGGGAAATTTGTGGAGGGAAACAATTATTGTAATTTATTTGTTTTATGTATAAACTCTGGAAGGGCAAGCGGGTATGATCGCATTTGGTTTTCTGCAACGCCAATGTCTGTCTCTTGCTCTCATGTTTTTTCTGTATTTCTATACAAACTGATGGTCTAAGCGTTAGTTTCGGTTGTTTATCGTTTTTGATTCAATCGAGATCGTTCTTTTCGCGCCCTCCCACCGCATCCCTGTAGATTTTTTATTTTTATTTTTTGTTTTTATTTTTCCACCCAGTGAACCGGCATTCGCTGCTGGAGTATCCCGAAGCCGTGGATGCAGTCTTTACCGCGTTGTCTTCCGGCCTCCGATCATGAGACTGTCCTTCACCTCATAAAAATGAGCTGAAACAGCAGCAGTGTTCTTCAATTGCCTTTTTTGTGTTCATTTTTCTTGTTTGTTGTTACTTTGGCTTTGCGTTTTTTATTTCCAATTTTTCCTTTATCTTGCGATAAATTTTTGGGTTTTTCTCAAGCCATGATTGTGTAATACCAAACGTTTTTTCATTATAATTAACTTTGAGTGGGCTGTCCAAAATGGCTTATCTTAGTCCACGGTAAAATTTCACAACAAAGAGAAACATCAACGACGCC
>NW_021639951.1:20370-24577 GCF_002087225.1 Trypanosoma theileri | reverse complement strand
TTATTATTATTATTATTATTATTATTATTATTATTATTATTATTATTATTATTATTTACTCCTGTTGTTGAGGATGAGGATGTGGAAGATGGTATGGATATTGTTTTTCCTCCCGTGACAGCTAAATGTAGTTTACGGGCACATGTAAGCAAATCATTTACTGTTGTGCACATTTCCACCATACGCTCCAGTCGACCACGTGGATCAATTGCTGAAATCTTCTTTAATAATTCACGTGGAGATAACAACATCATTAACGAAGATGTTGCTGCTGTTGCTGTTGTTGTTGTTGTTCCGCTAGTAGATGTAGTAGAAGTAGTAGTAGTTGCAGTTGCAGTTTCACTATCTTTATTATTATGATTATGATTAATCGTATTACTGTTTGCGGAGAGTTCCTCTGCCCATTCTGCCTTTCGCACACCATTCTGAAGACAACGAATAATAAATTCATGTGCGGCTGGTAACATGGGAACTTTCCGTGTGGAAAAGAGTTCAAACATCCGCTCTAAAACAAGATACACCTGACGTTTATGTTGTTCACAGAGAGTAGAGAAGAGTTCCTCTGGACAATTACTCATCGCTTGAAAGAAATTATTAACTTGTTTAGGATCCCGTAGATGCGATTCATGATTTTCTTCAATAAAGGCGGCAACGGCTTCTGCATTTCCCAAACGGCGGCGAAGTTCCACAAAACGTGAATGTCTCTTCACTTCTGTATTCGACTCTACGAGAGATGATTCCTCTCTTGTCATTATTGGCATTTTATCTTCCTGTACTTCTAATGACTCCTGCTGTTGTTTTTCTTCTTCTCTTTCTTCTTGTGGATTACTGTGAAGATTACTGTGAGGATGTGTGGAGGTCTCTTCCCGTTGTCTCTTTGTTTGTGCAGGCGACGCACTGCTGCTGCTGTTGTTGTTGTTGTTGGTTTCCTCTAAAGACTTCATTAGAATTAAAATCCACCGCTCTTTTTTTTTTTTTTTATTGTTTAGAAGAAAAAGAAAAAGAGAAAGAAATATATAAATTAGAGAAGATAAAATAAATAATAATAAAAATCAAAAAGAAAGAAATAGAAAATAAAAAACCACAAAAAAATAGAAATAGGAAGAATATGAATGAGAAAAAAAAAAAGACACAATGGTCATTATATTTCAAAAAGAAACACACAAACACACACACACCAAAGTTTTTTTTTGTTTTTTATATTTAATAAAAATGCATAAACACACAATGGCCATATAGAGGAAGAAGTGGAAAAAGGAACAACAAACACAACTATCATCATCATCATAATAACAACAACAATGATAATAATAATAAACACACACACACACACACCTCACAACACTACACCCCTTCTACCCAACAACAACCATTAACAAATAGAGTAAATAGTAGTAGTAGTAGTAAGGAGAAGAAGAAGGAAGAGAAGAAAGAAGAGAAAATGGGGGAGGTGGAGGTGAAACAAATAATAACAACAATCATCCATCATCTTCATTAAAAGAAAAGGGACCACACCACCATTAAAAGAGAGAAAAAAAAAAGCACAGAATGCGAAACGAAAAATGATTGAGATAATTTTTTTTTTTTTTTAAAAGCAAAAAAAAAGAAAAATAAATCAGAGATGTACAGATCAACACACACACACACACAGACAGACATACTCACAAGAACAGGGAGAAAAAAAGAAAAAGAGTCAACACGAACTAAAAAAGAAAAAAACAACAACAACTGAGAGCATAATAAAAGCGCAAGAAAGAATGAGAAAAACAAACAGCATTGATCGTACTGTAAATACACACACAGAAGTAGAAAAATAAATAGAAATACACAAGAAGAGACATATATATATATATATATATATATATATATATATATATAGAAGATCGCAGCAAAAACGTAAAGAAAAATAATTTGAGTCATCTCAGAAGCAGACAAGTACAAAAAGAAAGTACTTCTATCTATATCTATCCATCCATATATATATATAGATAGAGGAATACTTCCAGAGATATATCTTCATAAATACGTTGAGTTTCTCTGCTCTGCTCTTCAGTTGTTGATTCTCAAGAGCACAAGAGAGAGTCAAACCACTACAAGAAGAATAACAACAACGGGCAGTTCTTTTTTTTTTCTTTTCTTTTTTCTCTCCTTCACACACTATTGAGACTCTCCCTTTTCCATAATTAGCAGCAACTAGTACTGCTCCCCACTACCTTTTCTTTCTGTTGCTTTTTTTTTTCTTTTTCTATAATAGATTACCATTCATTACTGCTTAGATATATATACTTTCCATCCTTTTTTTTTTTTTGATGTCCCTCCCAGCCACCTCCCTTTCTCTCTCTCTCTCTATTATCAACGTTTTCGCATTCTTTTCTCTTCTTTCTTTCTTGATTAAATAATCCCCCTATGGCTTTTTTTTTCATATTTTTTTTTTTTTTGCTTTACATTTCTATTCTCGTTCTTTTATTTTATTTTTTTAATTTATGTTTCTGTCTTCTGGAATATATATATATATATATTTATATATTTATTTATATATCCCTATCTGATGACCCTTCATCCTTTTTTTTTTTTTCGTCTTAACTTAGACTCAACGCATAACCCACACATCTGAACTACTGGGGATACATGAAAATGAGTAAAAAACATTCTAGTGAGTGTAAAATCTCACCCCTCATTTTCTCTCTTTCTTTCTTCCTTTTCATTTCCCATTCGTATTTTTTTTTTTTCCTTCTTCTTCTTACTGTTTCCCACAACTCTCTTCATCTATTTTCCATATCCATTCCTTCTTCCTCTTATTTCTCATTGCTGAAAAAGAAAAAAAGAATATATATATATATATCCTTTGATCCCTTTGCTCAATCTTTAGCATTTTTTTTTCTTTTTTTTCTTTTTTTAAAATAAGTAGCCGCCTAATTTTGGCCTCTGTTTGGATCTCTAAAGCAATTACGCGATTGTCGCGCGTTGGTGTGGGTATTAGAAGTTGTATGGCTATCCCCTACAGAAGTACCAACAGTGGACTCCCCTTGTGCCTGTTCATCCTCATCCTCATCCTCATCTTCTTCTTCTTCATCCTCTTCTTCTGCTTGACCTTTTTCTGGATCTCGTTCATGATGATGATGTTGTTGTTGTTGTGTCTTTTTTTTTTCTTTTTGTTCTTCTTCTTCCTCGTCATCCTTAACATCTTTCCCCACGGCCTCTTCTTCATTGACGTTATGCCGGCTCTTCTCATCGTTATTAGCATTCGTATTATCCATATTATTATTGTTAGTATTATTATTATTAGTATTATTGCCGCCGTTCATATCTCCTTTATCCCGAAGTCGAAATCCATAAATACGAGGAATATAATGTTGTTTTGGCTTTGCAATGATTCTCCCACTTTCTCGTAATTGCATAAGAAACAAATGTGGAAAAGTCGTTCCCCAAAAAGCCCCATCCAATGTACGATGACGAGAGGATCGTGGATAATAAATATCCTCACACTTCGGACAATACAACTTGACGGAACTCTCACGCACAACATCACTCTGTCCAACCGGCAATACTGCCTGACCACCGCAGAAAACACGCGGGCAGCGGCCAAACTCCCCTTCAGCGAATTTCTCTTCCATTAATTTTAATCCCCGTTGGGTGGTAATAAAGCGGGCGTGAATAAGACCATATAATGTCTCTGCAGAAGCCTCCACCAGTCGCTGCTGCTCTTCTGTTAGTCGAGCACTGTTTTGGGTTTCCAAATCCAGAATAAGATCGAGGGCGTAGTGGTAGAAAGAAACCATAGTGGAAAGACCAGTGAGATTGAATTCATCATCAATAAAGTCGCGGTCCACAACACAGAAGAATTCATGACTTTTTAATTCACAAAACCAGACAATCCAGGGAAGAACTTCCTCCTCTGCCTCATCATCAAACCCTGCACGGTCGTCAGAGAAGTCCCCAGTGTAGGCGGGATAGTTCATATTTTTTTTGTGCCTGCTAAGAAAATTAACACCTTCGTGATTGGAATACTAAAATGAATAATAAAACTGTAGTAGAGTACGGTGGGATATTCTATACTATTATTATTACCACCCCCGACAAGAGAAAGAAAGAAAGAGATACGATAGAATAGATAGAGAGACAGAGAGTTAGTGTAGTTATCTAGTAGTTAGACATGTGTCTTTGTTCCTGCAAGAGTTTACATCTTGAAATCTGTTTTTTTTTTTTT
>NW_021639951.1:0-19310 GCF_002087225.1 Trypanosoma theileri | reverse complement strand
ATCTGTGTACGTATTCCACCCACTACACCTACACACATGCCAACAGATATATATATATATATATATATATATATATAATGTGTATATTGCCTCTAAACTATCTGTTATTTCCATTTTTTTTATCTTTTTTGTTTCAAATTGCAAGCGATTTACACAAGCGTAAGCATGCGTATACTTATCTTTATTACATTGAAAAAAAAAATGTGAGTAAAGCAAAAATGCTGGATATAGCACTCTTTTTATTCCACTCTCCTATATTTCAGCCCCTTCTTAAATATATTTAATTATATAATACTGGCCCATCTACACTCTTCTCTTTTTTTTTCATTTTTTTTTTACTCTTTTCCCATTGTTTTTTTTTTTTCTCCTTTCGTTCTGTTTTTTTTTCGCCCTTCTTCTTCACTTTTGCCCAAATCCCTTCTGCGTGTGGACACACGCAACCGCAAGCAAATGTGCAAGTAAAGTGTCCGCAAGTATATATATATATACCCCTGTACGGAACCACTAATTTCTATTTCCCTCTGAGTTCTCTCTATCTCTTTTGTGCATTTAATTTTACCTTTTTTTCAACGAGCACAATTTCTTGAATACTTTCTCTTTTTTTTTCTCTTTTACACCTCATCAACTCCCAATCCAACCGCAAGCACCATTTGTTTTTGTTTTTTTCTATTAGTAGTATGCTGCAGTTGCTCCTGTACCAGCAAAAAAAGAAAAAGAAAAAAGAACCCCTTCTTCATAATATCTCGTCGTCGTTTTTTTTCCCCCCTGTATAGTAAATATATTTGTATACTTGTAACCTATGTATAGTTTCCTTTTATGTTTCTCTCCATTTGCCCACTCCCCAACTCCACTCCACTCCACACTTCACACTTCACACTTCACACTCAACCCCACATATATATATATATATTTCTCATTATTTTCTTCTTTTTTTTCTTCTATTCCTGTCATTTCTATTGTTTTTCACTCTCTTCAACACCACCAGCATCTCCACCTCCTCCCGCTGTGGCTGATGCTACTGGTGTTGGACGTATTCTATCCCGTTCATTCTGTACCCATGCGAGCAGCCCAGCACCATGAGAGGTTTGTCGCAATTGATTAAACTGTGAAGTAAGAGTCTGGAAGAACTGCTGCTCAAGTTCCTTTGCTTCTGCCATTTCCGTCTCTGTAACTCCCGGTGAGCCCCCCTCTCGGATGCCTGTACCTTTTGCAATGAGTGTAAGTCGATCCAGCAGTTTGCGCACAACATAATTACCATACTGCTGGAGAGCCACTTGCATCATTCGATTTGGACCATCCGCCAGAAGAGCCCTAGCAAAACGCAAAATAATGGCGGCTCCATCTGGAAGAATATTACATTCTGCAATAGCAGTTTCAACACAATTGGAAGCAAACTTCTGTACACTGACTTCAAAGATAGTGCTACATAAGGCATCCAGTACTTTTTGTAGCATTTCGCAAATAGGACTTCCAGAATTAGCACGCTGCGCTAACTCTGTTATAACAGTCTGTAAAACATAATTTCCATAACTATGATTGGCCAAGAGTCCACTCTGATTTGCTACTTCACCAATAATCTTTACACAATCATCACCAAACTGAGTCGCCTCCGGTGATGTGGCATTCTCTGATTGTTGTTTTGTGGCATTTCCCACTTGAACAATGGCATCTGCAAAAAAAGGAATAAGACTTTGAATTGCACGACAGGCCACAACATGCTGTGTAAGCAGTTTAACACGGCGACTAAGTGTCGCTGCATCTTCCCCTGTATCACCGGGAATAGGTCCAGCGACAAAGGCTCGCGCCACCGCGTAGAATAAACGCCATTCAGAAGGACCCTCATTCTTGTGCCCTGAGGCAGACATTCCAGACAAGTGCATTCCCTGACCATCATTTTCATTTTCATTCTGTTCATTTTCTGCCTGTTGCTGTTGTTGTTGTTGTTGTTGTGCATCTGTCTCAGCATCGCGTCCACGTTTTCCACCTGTTTTGTGTCCTCCCGTAAATCGACTTGGACAGAGTGCCTTCACAAGGGCTGTCATCATGAAACTACCACCATTACTGCAAACCACCTTCAGTGCGAGTCGTTCAAGACCCGTACAGAGAATATTCACTTCCTCATCACAACGGGCTGTGCCTTCCACAAGACCAAAACATTCAAATACAAACCTTGACGCCAGTGAGCAAGAAAAGAGGGCCATGAAGAGTGGCTCTGCTGCAGGATCCATTGAGTGTGTCTCAGGGTCATACAAGATATTAAAGAGTTCTTTCCGCCGCTGCTGATGTAACAGTGCGAGTCTAAACAGTCGTGTTCCCTGCGCCGTAGCGAGTAAAGCAACACCGCATGAAGGGAGAAACATCGTGGCATTAGACTTTCCTGCCACTTTTTGTTGTTGTTGTTTTTGTTGCTGTTGTTGTTTTTGTTCTTCTTCTTCTTCTTGTTGTTGTTGTGTTGGTTGGTTATTTTCAGTACCATCACCTGTGATAGCGGGTGTAGTAGGTTCAAGGAGCATACGTTTCCATAATTCTGTTGCCGTACCGTCATCAGTACTTGTTAATGCGGAAGAAAGTGCGGAAAATACAGCGCGACTCTGTAAAATATCTTTCAGTAGAAGTGTTGAAGCGGGGGTATGGATATCAACTTCCATCTCAGCCTTCGCCTGTGGTTTATCATATAATGCCAATTGAGCCAAGGCAGTACGTAGGGTTGCGTACACGTGCTTTGCCACATGCGTACCATCTTCAACATCTACCAAACGGAGCCCATCATCACAGTGTACGTGTTGCACATCCAAAAATTCCGAAGCGACTTCCTTTGACAAAACAACATCATCTTCTGAGCGTGGAACAGACATGCATGCTGCAAGATACTTACGCTCTGTTAACACGAGAATCTTTAGTGTTCCACTTGAGGCCCGTCGGTTCATGCGGCCAAGTACCGTTGGCTGCAGAGACTCACGCAGGGAACCACGCCGCCCTGCCTCTTCCAACTCTCCAAAACTCTTCAAATGTACCGCAAAATACGACTCTCGCGGCTCTAAACTGCCACTATGTCCACCACGAGATCCACCGCCGGTAGTAGAAGCCCCAGTACCACCACTGCCACCAGAAGCAACCGCAGACCCTCCACGTCCACGTCCACCACGAAAGTTTTCGCGGTAATAAATCTGCTGTGGTGCTGTAAATCCCATATCATAAGGGGCAGGAGTGTAAAGTGTACATCCTGCTCGAGGAATATTGCCGAATCCAACACCAGGCGCTTGTCGTTGATGGTGTTGATGTTGATGATGATGATGATGATGGTGATGCTGATGTTGGTGTTGATGTGGAATTTGCTGTTGCAAGTGATGGGGTTGGGTATAATAGGTTGTAGTCGGTAGTACACTGGGAGTTGAATAGTACTGAGTTGGTTGTTGTTGTGGTACAGCGGCCCCATTTGGGGGGACAATACCTTGAAAATGTGCGTGATGAGTATAAAATTGATGGTGCTGCGATTGTATATGATGATGATGATGTTGGTGTTGTTGTTGATGCTGCGGTTGTTGTTGTTGTTGTTGTTGTTGTTGGTTATAGTACTGCATTGGGACACTCCTTTCACCCAACGGAGATGGGCCGCTGTGGTATGGCCGCATGTACTGTTACTCTTTTGCTAAAAAAAAAAAAATTCTTCTTCTAAACTACAGCAACAATTATATAACGATAAAATGAATAGAAACAAATAGTAAATACAAATTACAACAAGAACAAGAAATATATATATATATATATATATATCACATAAAACAAATAAAAAAAAAGAAAGAAAAACACATCTAGTTTACTCTTTTCACTCCCTGTATCTGAGAAACAAAAAAAAATATATGTTCCTGTGAGAGTATTGAGGATTTCTTACATAACATTTTTTTTTTTTCTTAACAAGTACATTATTTCCATTTTCCACTCTCTGACACTCCCTCACTCATACCCATACTCAGCACATCAAATCACTTTTTTTTTTTCATCGCTCGATACTTTACATAAGACATATTCATTCCCTCTGAGAATGGGAATGCCTTTTCGGTTTTTGTTGTTATTGTTGTTTCGCCATGGAACAAATTTATCGCAGCACAGAGAAGAAAACATAAAAGAAAAAAAAAAGATTCTCTCTTCACCAAAACGACTTTTTGAACCCAGAACCACCTTTTGAGTCATTCATCTCCACCAATGTCAATCGTTTCTCATCCTCTACAGTATTCGCAACGGAGGCGTTTAAATCATCCTTTGATAAACAACCCGTCTGAAACCGACAACCTGTTGCTTTTGAAGCTATTGGTGGTGGATCGTAAGGTGATACCAATGACTGCGGTCCAACTACAGCACGAAATCTTTTAAGAAAGTTTTCAGACCATTTAATGCGGTACTCACGACCGCGAAATTCCAAGAAAGCGATACCAATATCAATTCGCAAAACTGTTGTAGGGTTACGTCCCAGATACTTTCCAATTTCACGAATAGAGTCACAAATAGCGGCCTCAACAGTAAATCTATCCGTACCGACAAGAGCCGCAATGGTTGCATAACTGATCATTTCTGGCACAGTTGCATGATAATGAGCATCATGCATTGTTAGAACATTTTGTACATGATATTTAGAAAGAAAATCAGGCAAGAGAACGAGTTGTGGTTTATAAAATGTTTTCATACCATTATAAAACTCAATTTTCTGTGACTTAATACTGGCATGAAAGAAATCCGGCACAATACAGGAACGTTTATTTACCATTTGCTCTATCAACATTTCACCCATCACACGCCAAATGCGATGAAGTAGGTCCGTACCACCATTTTTGTTTTGATGACGATACAAAGACTTCGTATTAACCACAATGTCAGCAATCTCTGCGTAACATGCGTAGCAAGGGTCACAAGACATCACAGATCTTCCTTTCCCTCAATATATACTTCCTTAATGAAGTTAGCAGAAACAAAAATAAAAAAAAGAAATGATTAGAACATGATCCTAGAACTGTTTTAGCAAACAATGACAGCAACCCCTTCACACATTTTAAACAGACAAATAAACTTTTCTCACAAATATTTCACTCAACTTTCATATTTCGACACATACATTCATCCAGTTCAACGTTCACCACAAGCCTCAACACCAACCACACGTAATACCCGAAAAAAAAAAAAAAAACAGAAACAAACCAAAAAAAAGTCCACAGAATATAAAACGTGAATCGAAAAACAGAATGATAGGAGAAATCTCTCCAAATACCGAAATTAAATGCGACATTATCTGAAAACCTGAGAAGGTAAAGAAGAATACACCATCTCTATGTTTATTTATCACCCAGGAACATGTCCATTACCCATGACAGACGAGACGGTAAAACCATTAAAACGGCCAGTTTCCTCCAGAAGTAAACTCACATCATAGAGGAAAATAGGAGGACATACCCATACCGCCCTCAACCCTGTCAAGAGTCGAAAGCACAGGGAATCCATACCACCATAATGTGCACGCGAACTCAATGCCCACATCAAGAAAAATGGGCGAACGAAGGCTCATACCTATTCGTGATACCGCCCATACAACTATATGCCCATACCTTCCTGGATTCAAGAAACAAGAAAGAAAGAGAAAGAGAAAGAGAAAGAGAGAGAGAGAGAGATTGGAACCAGAGCAATTGTAATATACATGTTTGTGTATTTATGTGTGGTGATATGCTAGGGCGACAGAACACCCCTACAACCCTAGTCTCCCAGGGCATGCTAACAACATATTTTATGTGAGGGCGAGACAGGCATTGTCAAGATATCACACCGTCGAATGCACGGGGCCTCTCCTCATAGTTGTGAATTAAAACGAAAAACAAAGTAAAGAGTTATTGTTCGTCACGCTATACAACTGCATTTGCTTACTGCTCCCAGGCGTTGTTGTCGCGCTCCACCCAGCCGAAGCCCTCGTCCACCTCGGCGACCGGTGCGGCGATCTGGTTGGCCTCCTCGTGCTTGAGGGCCTCTTCGGGGTCGCGGTAGAAGAAGAGGTCGACCTTCACGTCCCATGGCACGCTGCGGGGGATTGTGCCGCGCAGGCGCAGCACCTCGCGGGCCAGCAGCCAGTACATCATGCTGATGGAGTAGCGGCCGCGGTTGTTGCACGGGATCGCGATGTCGACGAACTCCAGTGGGGCGTCGGTGTCGCAGAAGGCAATAACGGGGATGTTCACAAGGCTGGCCTCACGGAGGGCCTGGTGGTCTGTGCGTGGGTCTGTGACCAGCAGCACGCGTGGCTGCATGAACTTCTTCTGGATCTGGTTTGTGAATGTACCGGGGATGAAGCGGCCAGCGAGGAATGACGTGCCGACAAGCTGCGAGAACTTGAACACGGCGCGCTGTCCAAAGAGACGCGTGGAGCAGACGGTGACGTCCTGTGGGTTCTCCACAGCCGCGATGACGCGAGCGGCGAGGATCAGCTTCTCCCACGTCATGTGGATGTCGATGATGTTTGTGCCGTCCTTGGTGCGGCTGTGGATGTACTTCTTCATGGCGTTGCTGCGGTTCTTCGTGCCAAGGTGGCAGTGCATGGCAACGAGCTTCTGCACGTCGCTCTCCTTCATGCGGAGAACCTTAGCGCCGGATTCCACGGATGTCATCGCGAGTAGTTTAGCCTTGGGTACGTGAGTAGAACTGTGGTCATGTGGCAAAGAAGAAAAGAAGAAAAGAAGAAAAAAAGAAGAAAAAGAAGAGAACAACAGATGTCACACAACCGTCATGGAATAAGGTCACCATCTCAGAGTGTACTGTAGGTGTACGTGCACAACGCACATACGTACGAGTGGGGGAGAAATACACATCTGCGGCTAGCAGAAGTGTCCGTGGTGAAATAATGTACTTTACATGCGTAACACTTCTTTGGGTGTCGTGGGTAGTAACACCACACAACAAGAATAAAAGCAAAAAAAACATAAACTTATCAACTAAACTACAACATTCAAGTATATACTGGATAAGAAGGGAAAGGAACAGTCATTGCTAACGTTACACAGAAGAAACTGTCTGTGTCTTATATTTATCCCTTCAGGGAGCCGGGCTGCTCTCTGTCACCGAAGAGAGACCGTGAGAGCTCGTCGTTACTCATCCGCATTTCGTAGTACTTGCGCTTTGTCTCGTGCAGCTCACGCCGCAACCGCTCCGCCTCGTACTTCAGCTCCGATATGTGTGTTGACGTCATGTTGAGCTCCGACGCCTTCTGCTTCATCACAGCGTTCTCGTGCTGCAGGTCCTTATGGCATACATTCAGCCGCTGCACCACCTCCAGCCCCGGCTGTCGTGCAAGGATGTTCTGCAGCTCCGTCACGAGTCGCTGCTTCTCCTGCAGCTCCATGTCCTTCTCCACACATTCCTCTGATTTTGTGATGAGGCGCCGTTGCAGACGCGTGATCTTGCGCCCAAGCTCCTCCGGTGTGGGGTCGCGGCCCTCCGCCTTTTCCCAGCGCAGCGCGTTCTTCGGGTTCTCCGCCTCCTCGGTAAGGGCCTGCACCTTGGCGCGCTCCACTGTCAAGTCGTACTGCAGCTGCTTGAGGTCCTCCTTCAACTTCTCCGTGTGCCGCGCTCGTGTATGGGCTATCATGGACTGCCGCTTCAGGTCCTCGATCTTTAGTCGCAGGAGGCGCATGTCCTCCTGCCGTGCACGGTACGCGGCCTCGCCCTGACTCAGCATCTCCTGCTGCGCCCGCACCTTCTCGTACAAGAGCGCCAACTCGTCATTGCGTCGTATGAGCTGCACACCCAGGTGATCCCGTTCGACACTCACCTTCAGGAACTGCTGCTGCTGCTGGCTGAGTTCCCTATCACATTGGTTGATGACCTTCACGAGCTGCTTTATCTGCTGGCTGATGTTTTCACATGCCCGGTTGGTGTCGTCAAGGAGGGCGGTGCGATCGTTAACGAGTTTGCGCACCTTTGTAAGCTTGTCCTTTGCCATCTTCTGTCCACTTGTCTCCTCCTGTAACTTCTTCTCCTTCATCGAGAGTTCGTCCTTCAGCTGGCGGATCTGGTGGTCCATCATGCGGAAGTTCTGCCGCAGTTCCACTACTTCATCTTGAGACTCTATGAGCTTCTTCGAGTAGAGGTTTCGCTCCGTCCGAACCTGCTCGTAAATGCTCTGCTGCTTCTTCAACTTCTGTTCGCATTCCTCTATTAACTTCTGCGTCTCCTCGCACTTGATGGTGACGAGCTTCAGCTCCTCCTGCGCTGTGGTTTGCTGCAGCGTCACCTGCGACACCTCGTGCACGTATTTCTCCCGCTCACTCTCCAGCCGTGCCACCGTCTGACGCAGCCTCGCATTGACCTCCCTCTCCCGTTCAATGGCGGTCTCAAGCTCCTGCTGGCTCTCCACCTCGCTCGCAATGATACCCTCAATTATCTGAATCTTCTCCCTCTCCCGCTCACTCTGCTTCTTCAGTGTCTCCTGCTCTTTCAGCAGCATCTCGTACGAGCGTCGCAGGTTCTCCTTTTCCCTCCGCGCTGCATCGATACGTTTCCCGATGTTCGTCTTCTGGTGTCTCAGGTTCTCCTGTTCCTTTCGAATGTCATCGTTCTGCTGCAAGAGGCGTCGCAGCTCCTTGAAATCGTTATCCCGCACACGATGTGTACGCTGCTCCTCCGCTCGGAGCTCTACTGCCTTCTTCTCCGCCTCCGCAATCTCCTTAAGAACCTCACGGTGACGTTCATTCAGTGCCTCTGTTGTGTCAAGTGCATCATCATACGACTGCTGCGTGTGATACAGCTGCTTCTCCGCTGTATCAAGCTTCTGAAGCAGCGATTGCCGCTTGGCCTGATCCTCCTGCAGCTGCGCCCGCAGCGCGTTCACCCCAGAGCTCAGGCCCTCCTCCAGCTGCTCATACGCCTTGAGCTCTTTGCCGCGTTGCTGCACGAGCAGGAGCAGCTCCCGCAACTGCACGTCAGCCCGTTCGCGTGCCTTCGCCTCCTTATCGTACTCCTGCTGTACTGTCTGCTCGCGGTCAGAAAGACGGCGCAGCTCCTCCTGGTGTTCCATCATCTCCGTCTCCGTCTCCTTTTTCTTACCGCTCACATCATTTATTTCCCGCGTGAGGTTCTCCATTTGCTTCACCAGCTCATCGTATTCCATCTGTATCCGCTTCTTCTCTAGCTTCAATTCCTCCAGCGTTGCTGTCTGTGTGGAGGTGAGGGTGGTACCGTTTTCTATCATCTCCTGCAGCGAGGCAATCTCTTCCCGCAGCTTCTTTATCGTGTCCTTCGCACGTGCGTCCTTCTCGTTGGCGGCGTCCACCATGCGCCATGCCTTCTCAATCTCCTTCTTGAGGGCCTCGATAGTGCTGTGGTCGCCCTGCGACAGCTTCACCGCTGCCTGCATCTTCGCAGCGTTGCTCATAAGCTCATGCGTCAGCTGCTGACAATGCCGTACCAGTCGCTTCTCCGACTCGTGACTCTTCTTGAGTGCACGATGTAGCTTCTCGTACTCAGCACGAAAGCGGTTAAAGTTCTCGTGCCCCTCAAGAGCACGCATCGCCTCGTTGAAGTCGCGCTCAAGGTTGGCCAGCATGCCGTCCGAGACGGTCACCTCCTCTGCCTTAGGAGACGCCATTCGCACTCACTAGCGCTTCTCGCGAGAATTACCAGAATTACTGCCACTGGCACTCCCTATCAATATCAATCCTTCCTTCTATGAGGACAACTACACAACACAGAAACAAGGAAGAGGAGAGAGACGCAACATACAGACAGATCAACCGAGACACAGTTTCACAGGGACAGACAGACAGACACAACGACGGAGAGAGAGGTTAAGAGGGGTTGAGAGACACGGAGGGAGAACGAATGAAAGAGAGAGAGAGAGAGAAATGGAAGGAAAAAACAGCTATTGGACCAGGAGACCGTGTCACAAGATCCCTACTTCGGTGCAGCATCATCATTTCCCTCCGTGTCTTCCACAGTTCCCAGCGGAGGGTGTTCAACAGGTCCACGGATGATGAACTCCCGCCTCAACGCAGATAGTCTATCGTCGACTCCAGCCATCACCTCGTCAAGCTCCCCACGAGTAGGCACGCGTCGCTCGAGGTCCAGCAGCCAATCCTTCACTTCATCAAACGCCCCCTGCAGCGAACCCTGCAGACACTGCTCATTCAGCACCTCGCCGTGTCGCCGGAGAGTCTCGCGTACGGAGGCGACATCCTCCTGCAGTAACGCCACCTTTCCAGGCAGGCCGTCCGCCACCTGGGCAATCTTCTCAACCGCTTCCATTGTATCCTCCACAAGCTCCAGATGCTTGCCGCTAAGCTCACTGTGCACCCCGTGGATCTGCTCACAGGTCTGCGTCACGTGACTCTTCAGGGTCTCCTCTACATGACACCTGATCTGTTCCTCGGAGACACGCAAGCTCGCACTAGTGTGTGCCGTCTGCGCCTCCACCTCGCGTCGCACGACATCCAGCTCCTTCCGCAGTTCCTCCACGGTCTTATCTATGGATTGAAGCGTCTCGCGGCGAAGCGCATTCTGCTCCCCGCAACACTGCGCCTCGTGGCTCGCTAGCCGCTCGTTAATGCCGTCACTCTGGCGCTGCATGGCCGCAGTCAACCCCTCCTGCATCGACCGCAGCTGCTCCCCCAGCGTGCGCTGTAGCTGCTGTACATCCTCAAGCAATGGGGTGGAGGACAAGCGCTGCTGCAGCTGCCTCTGTTGCTGCTCGAGCTGCGCGATTCGCTCCTCCTGCTGTGTAAAGCGATGTCTATTGCCCTCCACAGTGCCCTCAATACGGTCGATACTCTTCTGCATATCATCGAGCCTTTGCTTTGTCGTCTCCATGTGGCGCTCAATGTATTGTCTAAAGTTCAGTAGCACGTCACGCAGCTCAGTGCTGAGAGCGTCGTGCATTGCCGTTATCGGTGCTGTGGCCGTCCCCTCCGCCGCCGACGCGAGGGCAGCAGAGCATCGCGGCATGCGCACATTGTCGTCGCCGCCCCCAACCCAGCCACCAGCAACGAGCTCCTGCAACTGTTGGTACATGGATGCCAAGTCGCTGCAGTGCTGTCGCTGCTCTGCGGAAACAGCTTGCCATTGCGTCGCCTGGTGCTCCTGACGTTGCCGCAGCAGTGCCAGAGCGTCCTGCACCTCATCCAGCCGTTCTAGCACGTCGCGCTGCTCGTGCAATACCTTTAGGCGGTGCTCCATGGTACGAGAGTCCATCCGCCGCCCCCACAAGCAATCCCACGCTAGAACCATTAGAGTCACGATAACATCAAGAAACAAAGAAAGAAATAAAGAAAAAGGAAATAAGATAAGAAGCATGCAAACAAACCACCACGTTCACAAACACTTCTACAGAGCATCAACACAAATGCATGGTCAGCAGGGAAAACAATTTCGTCACTAAACTGAAATGGAGGGGTACAGATTACGAGCAAAATCCCTCCACTACACCACACTCAGTACGCGTGGGATGATAGATACGTGGGTGATATCATCACTATCAGCATCATTATCATCACCATCTCCTCTTACTCGGGGTACCTGGCTCAGGCAACAGCCAGCAACCCCACCTTAAACTATATGCCGTCTATTTCAAACTGCCTTAGTTCCCCAACTCCTTGTCTTCTCACTTGACCCACATACTCACAACACACATGCGCTACTTCACCAGACTACTCTCTACTGATGGTCACATACATACTACAGGACACCAGTACTACATATACCCCCATACCCACCCATATAAAAAATAATTTTCCCCTTCCCATCCCATCCCAGAGTCCCAAGGTATCTGTTCGTTCCGCACTCCCTTCTAATCTTCCGGTTTCTACAGTCCCCAAGCCACCCCACTCTACCAGCGGAAGTCGTTAAATATATTGGTGATATCCATGTATGTTCCGTGAAGCTTGCTATCAGAGGAATCATTGTTGTGCTCGGCGAAGAGCTTTACACTAGGCAGCGGAGGACAAAGATTGTAGTTCTTGTCGTCAGGACGGTTGGCAGGGGACCAGCCCTGTGTGATGCGTGTCAGCATGTGGTGAAATGGTTCACGCCCTTGTATGAAGTCCTTCACCTTTGCCCGCACTGCTGGAGGCAGGTCTTCGTCATATTGCACCATGAGTGTATCTAGCTTGCCCATCTGGTCCTGAAAGTGAACTACTTGGTCCCCATAGCGGGACATGTTGCGGTAGGACTCCGATACACACTCCTTGTGCAGAAGAGAGGCGTAGTAGGGACGTTTCCACTCAAATTTGCTCACTTTGCCAAGTTTAACCGCCGGTGCACCTCCCCAAAGTTCTCCATCACCAATTTTGGTGTCTGTAGTGACAACGCTACCTGGGAGAATGTGCACCATTGTGCCAGTGGTCACACCCTTCATAATCTTTGTGTTGTGTCCTATGCGATTGAAGGGACCAATGGAACAACTGTCTAGAAAGCAGTTCGGCTCAATGATCGTGTTCTGCATGATGCGACAAACACCATTCATGCCATCCCACTGCTGATATGGATTGATGGCCTCATGACGCTGATATGCCAGGAGGTCCGTTGGGGCATCACTCACAATGCACGTGTTCTCCATCACCTGCACACCCTCAGCAATGTACACACAGTTCGTATCCCCTTTCACTGTAACACCCTCCATAATTACAGAACCTATGCCAACCACCACCTGTCCTATTAATGACGCTGTTTGCCCAATGTACTCCGCCGAGGCCTCTACAGAAGCATGATAGTTGTTCGGCACCTTCTGGTAAAAGTAGAGCTGCGCGCACACGCGGTTCATCGAGAAGGGCTCCAGGTAACTATCGTACAAGACCTGCATGAGTCTAGATCCCTTGGAAATGGGACCATAGTTCCCGTACGACAGCTGCATGAAGGCACCATCGTAGTGGTTCATCGGGCCCCACTGAATGAGGGCGATGGGGTGCCGGGGATCCTCCGGGTCTGTAATTACACCAGCGCGGTCGTTCATGTTTGTCATGGAAGTACCGCCCTGCATCGTAAGCGTCTCCACCGGCAGTTGCTTGATCCAACTCACCCACCCGGGCCCCGCGTAGCGCCCCTCCATGTGGCCCCAGAGAATATCGGGGTGTGCCTGCCCAATCGCCTCGGACGCCATGCAGCGGGCGAGCGTCCGCCGCAGCATCTCACCTAATAGTCAATCAACTACAAAAAATCACAGTAACACCAGACAAAAAAGCAGAAAAGAGAAGCGAAACCAGGAAAAATAATAACAAATAAACAAAGACCACAGAGACCAAAGAGAAACACAAAACACACAATTACATGGGTATATACCCCCACCCTCTCTCTCTCCACACACACACACACCATACCATCATAACTAAGAAAGGACTACAAACACACACAGCAAAAAATATCCCCTTTCGACCATGTGTCAGTAGCTAGACCCCAAAGAACAAATTAAACACCTTAAACGCAAAAAGAATTACACAGTCGCACTCATTACACCCTTGGTATTCCTTCTCATGCAGGTTATCCCAACTCCACCCCATTCAGCGAAGCAAAGCACCCACGACATGGAAACCAGCAAATCACATAAAGCCATGTGCGCAAGAAAAGAAAGATTAACTCTCATCAAGAGAAGGCCTTCACCACATTACACACACAAATGAGTCTTTGAAATTGTTGCCCTCCCACCTCTCTTCACCTTGGTAAACACGTTACAATGTATGAGTGTTCAACCACGTTTTTTTGTTTTTTTTGTTTGTTTGTTTATTTATCACCCAGGAACATGTCCATTACCCATGACAGACGAGACGGCAAAACCATTAAAACGACGCCACAAATCGCCAATATCTCCCCACGGTGAGCTTATAGATGTGCTTTGGAATGATACAAGTGGTCCACCAAACCAACGGTGTTCTGCCGCAGCAATTCGGGTTTGACTGTCTTTATTTTCCAATTGAAGGCTCACAATCGAGGGAAAAATAAACCTGCGTTGAACTGTAGAGAAAGGTAGTTTCATCGTAAAATCTGTCTCTAGCTTAAGGTGAAGGAAAACCACTGAATCTTGTTTCTCTTTACGTATCTCCATACAATATGATGTCGTTTGTATAGGGAGAAGTTTCTGTAGGAATGCTATCGCATTAGCACACTCAGTCCGATTACAGAGTAAACACAGTGTATCCTGTAGGATAAACTTTGAAGCAAATTTATCATTTGATGGTAATTTAAAGTTCATAGCATCAAGCCATGCTTCTGCACATGCTCTCTCACTGGGTGTTATGCCATTTTGCCAAAATGCCCATGAACGCGTTTGATTTAAGGTAACAGGAATTGCGTACCGCCAGTGCTCTGAGAAGAATTTATCCTTTCCATAACGAGCGTAGGTGACACACATGGTACAGAAGAGAAATTGACCCCCCAAACTGAAGACCATTAATCTTTTCCATTTGCGCCACCTGACATTCTGAAAGACCATCCTCTTAGAAACTAAAGAGAGAGAGAGTGTGTTACCCAATCACACACACAAAGACAAAACGAAAACATACAAAGAAAAAGAAAACAAAAAGAATAATACAGATTAAGTAACGATAACAATACAAAAAAAAAAATATTTCCTCATTTTGTAATATAATAGCAATAATAATAATCCTGTGAACAATTACGCTTACTCATACTCTTAGTCGAGGTGTTTCATTAATATACGCAAATGGAATTCATGTTGGCTCTTGGATTTCCTATCGCTTCCTATACTATCTTTTTTTTTTTCTCTTACGTTTATGTATGTGTTTGCCACACGTCACTGTGATTGATCTATAAAAAAACTTTTTTTTTTTCTTTTCAAACTCTTCCACATGTGATATTTATCGTAGATTAATTCACAATACAAACACACATATAAATATATATAAATATATATAAATATATGAGAAAAATAGATAGATGTGTCAGGAAGGTCTACTACTTCTTTCTGGATGCACGAGCCTTCTTTTTCTCATTCACGTTGTACCTGTGGTAGGAGGAGAACATGCGTGGTTGGTTCGGATCACGTTTATGGTGTTTGGGTGCTTCACCAAAAGCCGCCAAATCATCATCATCATTACCACCAATACCATGCATAACATGTTTTTCTTTTAATTTAGCCGATGTTGTACCACGAACAACATGTGCCAGTTGATCTTCACGAAGAACAAGAGATCTGTTGGTACCACGTCTTCCACCTCGAGGTTTTGGGAGATTGTAAACAGTACCACGTGTGCTGATGGTCTTTTTAAAGTTAATAAACAACTGTCTTTCACCATCACGAGTCACAACATACTGAACTCGTCGTAGTGTATTTCCACTACCACACTGAGAACAAAACTGACGAGTCGTATCTGTTGTAATGGCAAAGCAGGAAGTGCAGCGGAGAAGCCAATGACGTAATTCACATATACGCATTCCCTGCGGTCCAACAATGGGAACACCGAGATGTAATAATGTGTTTTGCATCGCATAGTCAGATGTCACACAGGCAACACCACCCGTAAACCGTTCACCACTCATAGTGGTTCCATCTGCCGCACATGTGTGAATATTCTCCGGTGTAATCCATCCTCCCTCATCATCATCATCATCCTCATCGTTATTATCATCATCTTTCTTCTTTTCTCCTTCCTCTTCTTCTTCTTCTTCACCATCAGAAACAGCCTCTGTAACAATGTCTGTGCCATGCGTTCCACCAGGATTAATCACCGCTGGTCGTGGTTCAATAGGCGCCAACAGGGCGTTAGCAGCCGTACAACAGTCCAGTGCTAATGCACAGATGCGAATATCTGTTCGACTCATCGCACCCAAATCTCCTGTTTTGCCTGCAATCGCCACCACAGCAGCCAATGACTCTTTAGATGGTTCCAACACATGTAGTGTTTGTGGACGTTGTTTTTGTTGTAACTGTGATAGTAGTTCACGTGCGGGACGATCACGCACTTCAGCAATAACCTGCGAAGTGGTCACAAAGACATCCGTCACTTCATTGAAGCTATTTAACGTTCCCTTAATAAAGGCATTCGCATCAAGGATAAGAAGTCCCTTTTCATATGTGGGAATAGCAGTCCCTAGTGTAGTGTATAAACTCTTACTACTTGTTTTTTCCTGATCTTCACTCGATTCCGTGACTGCAAAAACAACTCGCTTAGGCTCAGTGGATGATGGTGTAACATCTTTCGCCTTTTGTGCAACGGCTGCCCACGACATGATACTGCTGGTTCTTATCGTTAATATCAAATGGTTAACGCCCAATACAGAAAAAAAGAAGTAAAAGAAAATAATTAACAGAAAGAAAAAAAAAAAGAAGGAGTAAACAAGAAGATTAGGAAGAGAAAAATAATAAGACATTAAATGTGTTTTCCACACCAAGAAGAAGAACAACAACAAGAAGAAAATAAAAAAAAAGGTTTATTTATGTACAGATACGAAGAAACAAAAAAAAAGAGTGAGTTAGAGAAAGAAGGAGACACAGTTGTACTCTTACACTTACTCTCATTTCTTATCCTTCCTTCTTCTTACTCGATTGTGATAAATATATTCTTTTCTTCATTCCAAATTATGAATGAAAAACTCATGTATTGTATAATTCTTTTACTTATTGAAGTCTCTCATTTTACACAGATGGCAATGTCACTTCTGGTACACTACCATCATCAGCGTCAAATTCCCGTAAACTAAGTATAACTCGATTGGTTTTAAGTTTACGTTCAAATGTAAACATTAAAGCAAGTTCTTGTGGGGATAATGGCCGTAATTTCGTTGTAGTAAGTGAAGGTGGTAATGCAAACGGGCCAGAGCGTACTAATGTAATTACACCACCTGCCCGTCGCAATTTTCGTGCTACACGGTAAGGTAATAATGGTGTACAAATAAGTAATCGTTCACTATGAAGAGGAATACGATAGAGTTCAGAAACAACATCACGTCTATGTTGTGATTGTGATTGTGATTGTAATTGTTGTTTCTTATTCTGTTTTTGTAGATCTAGTACAGGCTCTACCGTACAGGTACAAGGTACCTTTATATCCTTTGAAAGTTGTTTACGAATACCCGCATCCAGATCCTTATTTATTTCCATAGCGAGATTATGGACAACTTCTGATGGTACACCACGAGCAAAACGAATATCATACACACCATAGTTTCCAAGGAATTCATTATTCCAGTAACGAACCATAGAAACATCATTAGTGGCAAGACCAAGTCCTTTCATTCCATTCATAAAACCAATAGGTCGAAGAATATTCATACCAATACCTGCCGTTTCTCCTATGAGTGGGGTGAGTCGATGAACAAAACTTCGAGGATCTGTTTGATCCGATGTAATAGAAATGCCTGGATGTAAATATACCAAAAAGTACTGACGATGTAGTGCCCGTTTTAACGCAGGTACCCACATAATGGATGATGAACCACTACCACTATTATTATTATTATTATTATTATTATTATTATTATCCTTATCAGGAGCAGATGTTTTTCCTGTTAAGGCCGTCTCCACTCGAATACGAATATCCATTTTCTGCATATCCACCCAATTACATTGTCTCTCCAATCCTTCACGATCAATAGTATTCCCATTAGCGCTGATACCACCTGTTTCAGCGAGTGTTCGCGCCTCTGCGAAGGGAACACCACAGCGATGAAAAAGCCAATGATAAAGTGATGGGGCATGAGCAACTGTATTCACTTGACTATTTACAAAACCACGTCTATTACGTAATAACATCGCTTCTGTCATTTCTTTACTGTGGAGTACACCAAGACGGAAGACACGACCACGCGTATCACGTGGGAGATGCCGTCGCCTGGTAGTGGGATACGTCTTTACACTCACAATGCGGGAGAGACCCGTATTGAGTTTCTCTAAATTAAGCATTACTACTCAAATTTGTTATTAAGGTTTTAATATGCTTTCTTTCTTTCTTTTTTTTTTATTCCCAGTAGAAGTTCTCTCCACACTTTCCTCGCCAGAAGCCGTGAAAGATAAAGAAAGAAAAAGAAAAGAAATAAAAAAAAAGAAGGAAGTGTTCTCATTGGTACACATTATAGTCAAAAGATGGAAACAGAGAAGATCACAGAGAATTATATAAATTGAAGAAAAACAAATATGAAAAGGGGAATGGGATATGACAGCAGCGACCCCAAAGTGGCCTTAAATATAATAAAATTAAACGTATCAAGAATAATAGATGAAAAGAAGGGAAAAAAAGAAGAAGAGAACAACGACACACAAAAAGAGATGAATAATAAATATTACCGTCTCTCTCTCTCTCTCTCCTTATTTCTCTTTCTATTCCTCCCTTCTTTTTATTCTCTTTCCTTTTTTTTTTTTTTTTTACTCGCTTCACTTAGGCTTTCGAATGAACCACATAAAAAAGGCACAAACACGCAGGTAAAGATGTGAAGATACACAAGACCATATGTTTGCCTTTCTCATTCAACTCCACACACTCTCTCTCTCTCAATGACACCTACTTTCTCTTTTCATTTTCTTTTTCCTTCCATATATATTCTTTCTTTCCTTCTTTCTTTCTCTCTCTCTCTCTCTCTCTCTCTCTCTCATACAGTTAACTCTATTATTCCCCCCTCTCCTTCTGCGCAGCGAGCATACGTCGGATAGATTCCTGCTTTTCTCGTGAGTACTGCGCATTCACAAAATTCAACGCCCGCCGGGGGAGTTGCACCGCCACACCTCCTCTTGTTTGTGCTCGTTGTTGTTGTTGTTGCGTCTTCACAAGTCGTTCCGCTACTTTTGCCCGAAAAACATCACTGATGCCATTCGCAGAGGCCACCACCGCAATAGATGAAAGTACATCTGCACTGCAGGGTTCAAATCGACCTTCACTTTCTTGCCAAATACGATCCATCGCTTCTCGTGCGGCGGCCTCATCTCCTGGTGTAAGGGCTTTTAATAATAACACAGTTTCCAATTGTGTGGCTTGGGCCCCCAAATCACGTGTGGCTTGAGTTTCTAAAGCGTTAATAATTTCATTGTGATGGGCACTCAACAATGTATAAGAATCACACCATTTCGCGAAGTGTAATAATTTAGAAATGGGTTGACGTGCGGCGGCGGGTGGTCGAGTGGCGAGGGCGTGTTGAGTGACGGCGAGAAGAGCATCCATCATACCGTGTAAAGCTGCGGTGTCATCTGTGTTAAGATATGGAGATTCCTTGAGAAGTGCAGCGGCACAAGTACGGCGGGCTTTGGAGGCGAGTTTGCCAATCAATTGACACGTCATTGCATAATCAATTTCCCCATTATTATTATTATTATTATTATTATTATTATTATTATTATTATTATTATTATT
>NW_021639950.1:24693-25255 GCF_002087225.1 Trypanosoma theileri | reverse complement strand
AACGCACAATTCAGAGAAATATGGATGAGTAAGAGTTAATAAGCAACTATGAATATAAATATATATATTATTATTTGTTTTCACTCTGCAGAAAGCAAATCCTCAACAGATTGCAGGACTTATGACACAAGGCTCCAACAAACCAACAGCAATAAAAAGACATTACCAATTGATACTAAACTAAACAGTAAACACAGAAATATACACCAACTATGGGTGTAAGTCTATATGTGTGTATATATACGCAATTATAAATATAAATTCATCTGTTATCATTATTTCTTTCTCTTTCACTGCAAAAAAGCAGTTCATTATTATCATTATCACAGTGCAAGCCCAGGTGCACACACAGAGAGAGTCTCCAAGAACACACACACACACAATGGAGTAGCAATAATAATTATTATAGGATAAACAAAGAGAGCAAAAACACATTAACATTAAGAAACAAAAAAAAGAAGAAAATTCCAACAGGTAGAAGATTAGTTAGACTGTAGTGTGGATGCATGCAAAAAAAGAAAACAAAGGATGACCTGAGTCACACCACCACCACTACAATCAG
>NW_021639950.1:21938-22033 GCF_002087225.1 Trypanosoma theileri | reverse complement strand
ACGAAGCCTTTATTACTATCACGTAATTTCATTGGTCAAAGCAAAGCAATCACCAGAATACAAAGGAAAACTCACGCAATAGCCCAACACACAAT
>NW_021639950.1:19148-19776 GCF_002087225.1 Trypanosoma theileri | reverse complement strand
CAGGTTTATAATGATGAGCACTCCTGCTGCCTAAACGTAGTGGAGGATGAAGAGGTGTATGGGCTGGTGCTAGAAGCATTACAATAGAGAGAAATGTATATGAGTGCACACAGAGAGAGAGAATAGTGAAACCTCTTCCACTACTATTGGGGTGGGTGTTGGCAGGACTCATTCAAGTGAGGGAGAATCCAATGGCGGGATCCATTGGAGTCATCTCTTATTCTTTCCACACTTGAAGGGGGCCAATTAATATGGATTGAGAAACTCCTTTTATCAGCCACACCAGTACAATGGATTAGGCGGCAGTCTTCTGTCAGCACACAGAGAGAGATATCTCAACAATAGAATGGCGGTAAGGCTGAGAAAGAAATGGATGTTACTAAACCAGCAGAGGATAATTCAAGAAAGGAACACTGCAAATACACCCAATGAAGAGAAATCAACACCAGGAATTACAAACATCACAAAGGAACATACGGAACTATCCAGACTGCAGTTCACTACCATCCACACAGTTAACACTAGAATCAGGCAGAGACTCAACACTCACTGAAGAAGTACAAACATCAGCACAAGGTTCACATTACGCTGCAGAAGCAACAAAAACACACACATGGAACAGGTTCAC
>NW_021639950.1:12402-18553 GCF_002087225.1 Trypanosoma theileri | reverse complement strand
TGCTGGTTCCTTTGGTGCTGGTTCCTTTGGTGAAGTTGGAGCTGGTTCCTTCGGTTGTAGTTGTGGACACGGAGGTTCAGAATCTTTAGGGCAATTGACGTCAATATGACCATCCTTTTTAGTGCAACGTTCAGGCGGAGAAGAGTTCTCACAATCACCAGAGGAAGTTTCAGCTTCAGTACCGCCAGTACGACACTGTTTGCTATCAGGTTCAGGTTTACAATTATCGCCAGGAGGAGGTGGTGGTGGAGGACCACCCCCAGCACCAGCAACATTCGCTGCCACACATGCACAGGCAGTGCTCAGAACCAAAGCCATAAAACAAAATACACAACGTTGCATCATCAGCATAATAGTTTTTCCTTCTTGTTCTGCTCTGACCAATACCAGAAAGAACAAAATGAAAAGGCAAAAACAACACTGATAGAATAGAGAAACAAAGGTATGCAAAAAAAAAGTGAAAGAGAATAAAAAGATATAAAACTCAAAGAACAACAACAACAGCACCAACACAAACAATAAAAATCAAATAAAGGGACGCAACGTACAATGCAAAATCAAAACAAAAACATAAAAATTAAGAGAAGAACCAAAACACCTTCAAACAGAAAATCACCCCAGAACTCTCGGTATACATAAACTAATAAGCAATTATAAATATAAATGTGCATCAGTTATTATTTGTTTTACCCCTTAAACCACAACACCATAACCACGCACGGCACTCACACAATAACCCACAAAACAAAAGCAAATAAAGAATCCTTCACAATTAGCCAATATACCCAGTAAACACAGAACTATACACCAACTATGGGTGTAAGTCTATATATGTGTATATAAGCAATTATAAATATAAATTCATCTGTTAGTATTATTTCCTTTTTTCCCACTGCACAAAGCAGTTCATCATTATCATTACAGTGCAAGCCCAGGTGCACACACACAGAGAGAGTCTCCAAAAACACACACACACACAATGGAGTAGCAATAATAATTATAGGATAAACACACAGAGAGCAAACACACACACAAAACACATTAACATTAAGAAACAAAAAAAGAAGAGAAATCCCAACAGGTGGAAGATTAGTTAGACTGTAGTGTGGATGCATGCAAAAAAAGAAAACAAAGGATGACCTGAGTCACACAATCACCACCATTACAATCAGCACAGAAGAACACAGGCCAGTGTAACCACAATCAGTAGTGGTACACGCACCCACACAGAACTGCTGATACTGCTGCTGCTGTCTGCATCACCCTTCTTGTTGTTTGTGAGTTCAGGAGGAAGTGTTGTTGTTGTGGTGGTGGTGGTGGTTGAGGGTGATTCCTCATTACTGGGTGTAGTTGAAGTTTCAGAGTTCGTAGTAGTTGTGTTATGGTTCTCCGTTGTATCGCTGTGTGATTGAGATTCCTCTGGAGAGGGTATCTGTTCCTGCTGAGAACGGTTTTCGTGAGTGTCAGTATTAACTGTACTGGATAAAGTAGGAGAATCAGATTGTGCTTCTTTTTCACTTTTCCTCTTCTCTTCTGCTTGTTCACTTCCTGGAGCATTCGCTTTCTCTTCTGTTGTCTTCTCTACTTTTGTTTTATCCCCACCACCTTGATCACGACCATTATCGACAGAAACAATGTGGGAGCCATTATCATTTATACCTCTCCCTCCTTGTAGTGAAACTGAAGTAGTTTGAGCGATAGATGCTTCTGCTTCATTATCACGATTGTTTCCATTCTGACGTTCATTCTCAGCCGCTTCTTCACGAGCAAGTGTGTTCTTAGAGTTTTTAGTCTCCTTTTCCCCTTGCTGATGATTTTCCAAATTGACATGTGAAAGACTCACATCAAGGTCAGTTTTCTTCTCGGGAACAACTTTCGCAGGTACACTTTTTGCCGGACCAGAATGCTGAACTGCTTGTCCAGCTTTTAATCCTCCTCCCAAACCTGTACTGGCTGTTTCTTCTTCTACCTCAACCAAATGATCCTTAAGTGAATCTTCCTCCTCATGATTACGATGACCCACGACCAAACTATCATTAGAACACTGAGGTTCAGAGGGCCCGGCTACTGAATTATGTAGACAGGGAGAAGATGCAGGAGGCACAACACCAAGAGGAGGAGGATCCACAGGAGGAATTTCCTCAGCCTTAAGAGCTTCAGCTTCATCATCAGCTACCACACAGCTGCAGACACAACACAGTGCGATAGTGAGAAGACAGAAGACATGACGTAGTGACATCATTACTTTCTTCGTTGGTGTTACTATCTCAATTTAGTGATCTGAACAACAAAAAAAACAGAGAGAGGCAACAAAAACATAAATAAAGAAAAGTACATAAAGAGAACAAAAAGAAAATGGTAAAAGCAAACTAAGCATAACAGAAAGCTGCAACCATCTCTCAGATAGTATCCAAATGAAAGAAAGAAGCACACAATACCCATTAACAAACAGATAAGCACAATTAACCCCTCAAAAAATGAAAAAAAAAGAAATTAAGAGAACGACCATCAGAAGTAGACAGCACAGAAATACATCAAAATGCCACTTCCTGTAGGATCAAGCACAATTACAAATATATACTTATGTATTCTTTAACATTTTTTCTCACCGCACAAAACACTCCAACACACAACAATGCGGGAAAAAACACACAGCGCCCAAGCAAAGAAAAAAGTTTGAAAAAACAAAAAAAAAGAAGCACCAACCGCACAAAAAATAGCACAACTCTCTATGTATGCTGCTGTGTCCACGCACGTAAGAATACCAATTATATTTCCTATTATTTTTATCTCTTCTACAAAAAAGCAATCACAAACACACTGCGGGGCAAAAGCACACATCGAACCAGCAAACCATAAGCAAACAAACATAGAGATATTAATCATTAGCCCAATTTACAAAGTAAACACAGAAATACACACCAACTATGGGTGTAAGTCTATATATGTATATACGCAATTATAAATATAAATTCATCTGTTAATATTATTTCCTGTTTTCCACTTCAAAAAAAGCAGTTCATCATCATTATCACAGTGCAAGCCCAGACACACACACAGAGAGAGAGTCTCCAAGAACACACACACACACAATGGAGTAGCAATAATAATTATAGGATAAACACAAGAGAGCAAAAACACACACAAAACACATTAACATTAAGAAACAAAAAAAAGAAGAAAAACCTAACAGATGAAAGATTAGTTAGACTGTAGTGTGGATGTATGCAAAAAAAGAAAAGAAAACAAAGGATGACCTGAGTCACACCACATCACCACCATTACAATATTCAGCACACAAGAATACAGGCCAGTGTAACCACAATCAGTAGTGGTACACGCACCCACACAGAACTGCTGATACTGCTGCTGCTGTCTGCATCACCCTTCTTGTTGTTTGTGAGTTCAGGAGGAAGTGTTGATGTTGTTGTTGTGGTAGTGGTGGTGGTTGATTTCTCAGCATTGTCATTCTCCTGTGAACCTTCTGTGCCAGTCGTATCTGCAGCTGCAGTAGTCTGATTACTGGGATTACTGTCAACACCTTCATTGGTACTTTCCGGCTGAGTTTGTGGGTTGGTGTTGTTGGAATTAACGTTTCCAGACGAGGTTGTGTCCGTAGTTGGTGCTGCTGCCTCTCCTTCTGTTGTGTTTTGTTGTGGTCTCTCTGAGTCTACATTACCTGCTGTGGATGACGTATTCCCTGGGCCTTCACTTCCTGCTGGTACACTGTCACCACCTGCGCTCACACTATTATCATCTTGTTGTTGTTGCAGCTGTTGCTGTTGTTGTGGTTGTTGTGCTGCTGGTGGTTCTTGTCCACGAGAAGGATTACAATTACCAGAAGTACCAGAAAGTTCAGCACCTTCAGGAGTACCATTAGGGCACTGAGTAGTTTCAACAGGTACTGTAACAGGAGGAGCTTCGCGCTCTTCCGGACATTGCTGAGTATCTTCAGCAAGTTTAGTACCATTAGTGCAATTCGTACCAGGAGGAGTACCTTGAAGAAGAATCTTTGTCTCACTCTCCGTATCAGGGACTTGGTCGGAAAGATCGGCGGCAGGCACTTCTTCAGCGAGGACGTGCACACACGCACATGAGAGCAGGATAGCGAGGATACACAGCACGTAGCGCATCATTATTATTATTATTCCAATGGTTGCAGGTAATGTGGATATCGTTGAACTTGTCCTACTTCAATGGAATGTACAATAAAGAAGAAAGAGTACAGTGAGAAAAACAGAAACAAATAAAATCAATGGAAAAAAACAGAAAATTAGAATAAAACAAAATCAAACAACAAAGAAAAACATGAGACAGCAGAAGCACACATATTGCAGAAAACTGCAATCATAACTCATAGAATACCCAAATTAAAATAAAAACGCACACAACACCCAATAACAAACAGATAATCCCAATGAACCCCACAAAAAGAAAAATAAAATTTATGAAAGCGACCAACAAGAGCAATAAGCACAGAAATACATAACAGTGTGTCTCTTCTGGTCAAACCAAGCACAATTACAAATGTATATGTGTATTACTTATTATTTTCTCTCCGCACAAGGCAATCCAACACACCACGGTGCAGAGCAAAGGACATAAAAGAGCTAGAAATTCAAAGGCAAAAAAAACAATAACAAGTAGCCCAACTTAACCAGTTAACGCAGAAATACACACCAACTATGGGTGTAAGTCTATATGTGTACATATATGTAATTATAAATATAAATTCATCTGTTATTATCATTTCGCTTCACACTGCAAAAAGCAATTCATTATCATCACAGTGCAAACCCAGGTGCACACACCCACAGAGAGAGTCTCCAAGAACACACACACACACAATGGAGTAGCAATAATAATTATTATAGGATAAACACAAGAGAGCAAAAACACACACAAAACACACAAAACACATTAAGAAACAAAAAAAAGAAGAAAATCCCAACAGGTGAAAGATTAGTTAGACTGTAGGGATGTATGCAAAAAAAGAAAACAAAGGATGACCTGAGTCACACCACCACACCACCACTACAATCAGCACACAAGAATACAGGACAGTGTAACCACAATCAGTAGTGGTACACGTACCCACACAGAACTCATACTGCTGCTGCTGCTGTCTGCATCACCCTTCTTGTTGTTGTTTGTGAGTTCAGGAGGAAGTGTGGTTGTTGTTGTTGTTGTGGTGGTGGTGGTGGTGGTGGTATCTGTATTATCTGCTTGGTTGTTTGTTGATTCACTCTCTGCAGATGAAGTATTATTCTCATTCGCTGCAGCGTCAGAAACACCGGAACTCCCTGTGGCTGAAGTGTTGGGAGAGTCAGCAGAAGGTTGTGTTGCTGTTTCACTTTCAACTCCTGCAATGTTGCCGATATCGCCACGTTCACCTTCAGCTGAAGGTACATCAACACGCTCCTCAGCCGTAGGAGAAGAAGGAGGACCAGGAAGAGCAGGAGCTTGTGCAGGTGGAAGAGAATGTTTACTATCTTGTTCTTTTGGAGTTTCTACAGGGTCGTGATGACCAGGTTGATTTTCTGCGGATTTATGAGGCTCTTCTTTTCTCTCTGGATCCTGGTTAGATATCTCTTCTTCTTTACTTGTTTCTTTCTCTTTATGTAAAAGATCCCCAGAAGAATCTTTCAGTGTTTGACTATCTCTGCTAAGAGCATTCTGATCTACAGTGGATGGTTGGCCGTGAACACCTAGACCGTTATTCCCTCCACCACCTTGAGGTTCTGGAAGAGAAACGGTAGAAGGACCATGAGAACCAGGAGGACCAGCCAAAGCCGGAGTAACACCAACACTAGGACCTATACCACCAAGTTGTTTATCTCCTTCACTGAGATCACGTTGTGGATCAGGAACAACACCACCAGGTGGTTCTCCTTTAACAAGAGGTTCTGCTTGTGCTTTAGCAAGACCAGGAGGAGGAGGAGCAGTACGAACAGAAGAACAAGTAGTACCGGAAGAACCAACAGAATCACCAACACAAGGAGACTCTTCACCCTTGAGTAAAGTAGATTCCTGTACCTCCAAACGAGATCCCACCTCTTGTGCCATAGTAAACACAGTAGCAAAGCTCATAAGTAAAGCCAATAAAAACAACACACGGCACAGTAACACCATAAAAGGCATGTTTTTTTTT